>NC_058419.1:58567501-58837242 GCF_002201575.2 Neomonachus schauinslandi
GAATCTCAGGCATACTACAGAGGTACTGAATCAGAAACTGGAGCTGGGACCCAGAGACCTTTGCATTTAAATTCAAGCAATTTTGATACATGCTTACATTTGAGAACTACTGGTTTAGGGGTTGAATAAGCACATGATTTTACCAGGCTTGAGAACTATGATGACATGGTACCTTTAAAAGTTTAGCATACTTTCAGGGACTTCAAGGGAAGACAGCTGAGTGGGAGGATCCTAGGCTCACCTCATGCCATGGTTAGACCTAGATAACACCCACATCAGGGTAAATAAACTGGAAAATGACCTGAAGACTGGCAGAATACACTCTATAGCTAAATGTAGAGAAGAGGCCACATCTAAGAGGGTAGGAAGGGTGGAGATATGTTCAGGAGCCAAACTGACCCACAAGACTGTCCACAGGAGAGAGGGATGCTGTGGGCATGGAGAGGGGAAAGAATTACATCCCAACCAAGTATCCAGGCATGGGAGACCCACACTGGGAAGATAAATCCCCAGAGCATTTGACTTTGAAAACCAGAGGCCTTAACTTTGCTAATTCTTAAAATCAGTGGTGCCTAACACCTGGAACTTTAAAAATCAGCAGCTCAGGTCTGGGAGAGCAAGAGGGTAATAGGAAACTGAGTCCCTGCTTTTAAAGAGACAGCACAACAAAGAGCTCCACTGAAATAAAGCATAGAAGCAGCAGCTTGTAAAATGCCTGGGCCATGTGGGGATTTATTTTATTAATCTCAGAACATGTGCTAGAAGGGCAGAAATCTTTGGGAAACTTCTCAAAGAACAAAAGGACAGGCAGGTGGGCACCATTTCCCTACCCCACCCCCACCAGCCTAGATAACACAGACACGTACAGAAACCAGCACAGCACAAAAGCTCTCTCCACCTAGCTTGCTAACAGAGTGCCCCAGCCCCCACACTCTTCTGGGAACCTATCTCCTCCATCCCAGCCTCAGCAGTTTTCCCAGGTGGCTGCAGGTCCCATCCCACAAAGGACCAGTGCAAACCTTGCTGGCACACATGCCCTGCCCCAATGTACTCCTGTGAAATTGCCCCCTCCAACATGCCCTTGGCAGTGTGACAAGCCTGGCAGAGTGCAAGCAGCCCCAGTAGGAGATAGCACCACTCCAAAGTGACTCCTACCCCAGGGAGAGGAGAAGATAACCACACACAGCAGTCCAACTGCAGCTCCAGCAGTGGCCTGAGGGCAGACATCTGGTCTAACAGTGGACCTGACCACCAATGAAAGTGTCTCAGGGGACAACACAAAGAGAGTGCCCTACAGTTCACTGTTACTTCATCTCGGGCAAACACCTGGTCCGACTCAACTCAAGCCCAAGGTGGCCCCAGACTGGGCCACTAATAACACAGAGACCAAAACCTGACACAACAAGAAGACAGTTATTGCAAAAGACTGGAATGAAGGCCAACATGGCTCAGCCACAACAGTAGGGCACAAGCAACACACATAGACACCCTGGAAGTGCCATGTTCTGGTGAAGAGGGGATATTGCTCTGCAAGGTACTATAGGACATCTTCATAAGGTCACTACTTTCCAGAGCAAGAGACATAGCTGACTTTCTTAACACATAGAAACAGACACAGTTAAACAAAATGAGGAGACAGGAATATGTCCTAAGGGAAAGAACAGGACAAAATCACAGCAAGAGACCAAAATGAAATAAAGTAATATGCCTGATAGGGAATTTATAGTAACAGTCACGAAGATACTCACTGGACTTGCAAAAAGAGTGGAGGACCTTAGTGAGATCCTCAACGAAGAGAGAAAACATAAGAAAGAACCAGTAAGAGATGAGGAACACAAAAACTGAAATTAAAAATACATGAGGGAATCAATAGTAGACTAGAGGAAGCAGAAGAATGGGTCAGTGACCTGAAGGACAGAGTAATGGAAAGCAATCAAACTGAACAGGAGAGAGAAAAACAAATAATACAAAATGAAAATAGATTGAGGAAAACTCAGTGACACCATCAAGCCTAATAATATTCTGATCATAGGATCCCAGAAGAAGAAAGAGAAAAGGGGGTAGAAAATTTAATTAAAGAAATGATTGCTGAAAAATTCCTTAATCTGGGGAATGAGAGCACCTTACAATACAATCAACCCACAGAGGTTCACACCAAGACACATAGTAATTAAAATGGCAAAAAGTAGTGATAAAGAGAAAATTTTAAAAGTAGCAAGAGAAAAGAAAATTATACACAAGGGAAACCCCCATAAAGCTATCAGTTGATTTTTCAGCAGAAACATTGCAAGCTAGAAGGGAGTGGCATTCAAAGTGCTAAGAGAAGAAAAACAAAAAACAAAACAAAAAAATAAAACTGTGCAACAAAGAATACTTTATCTAGCAAGCCTATCATTAAGAATAGAAGGAGAGATAAAGTTTCCCAAACAAAAGTTAACGGAATTCCTCACCACTAAACTAGCTTTACAAGAAATGTTAAAGGGAAGTTTGAGTGGAAAGAAAAGAACATAAGGAGGAGTAAGAAAAGTAGGAAGCACAAAAACAGTAAAATTAAGTATATCTATAAAAATCAGTTTAGAGATTCACATAATTAAAGGATGTAAAGTATGACACCATACACTTAAGCATGGGGGGAGAGGAGTAAAAATTTACTGCTTTTAGAATGGGTTCAGGGGCGCCTGAGTGGCTCAGTCGTTAAGCGCCTGCCTTCGGCTCAGGTCATGATCCCAGGGTCCTGGGATCAAGCCCCACATCAGGCTCCCTGCTCCATGGGAAGCCTGCTTCTCCCTCTCCCACTCCCTCTGCTTGTGTTCCCTCTTTCGCTGTGTCTCTCTCTGTCAAGTAAATAAATAAAATCTTAAAAAAAAAAAAAGAATGGGTTCAGACTTGAGTCACCATCTACTTAATATAGATGGCTATATGCATAAGATGTCATATATAAACCTAATGGTAACCACAAATGAAAAACCAGTAATAGATATGCAAAAAATAAAGAGAAAGGAATCCAAGTATATCATTAAAGAAAGCCACCAAACCATGAGAGAAGAGAAAAGGAGAAAACAGGAACAAAGAAGAACTACAAAAAAAACCCATAAAACAAGTAACAAGAGGAGGGGGGCAAGATGGCAGAGGAGTAGGGGACCCTGTTTCAACTGGTCCCCTGAATTTAGCTGGATATCTACCAAACCATTCTGAACACTCATAAAATCAGCCTGAGATGTAAGTATATCTGGATCTCTGTAAGCAGAAAATTGCTGACTGTCCCAAGGTAGGAAGGGCAGAGTCCTGAATCTACAAGCAGATACCAGAAGATAATCAGAAAGGGGAGGGAGCTGCCATAAGCTGGCACCTGGAAAGTGATATAATGCCAGAGCAGAAAAGTGTCCTGCACTGGAACCGGCAAAAACTCGCAGAGCAATAGTGGCTGGGAAAAGGCATTAGAGCAGCGCTCAAACAGGATCCAGGAGCTGCGTGAGCTGCGCAAGAACCTGGGACCACTCACAGTTTTAGAAGCACAAAAGGCAGAGAAAAGCCTGGTCCCTGAGAGACCGCAGAGAAGGTCGCTGTGGGCATGCACGGCTCCCAGAGGCTGCGGGTTTCAGCGGCGCATACAGAAATGGAAACTGTGTGCTCTGAAGGGTTCAGAGAAGAGCAGACTGCGATTTCTCTGCTTTGAGACAGAGGTCTTAGGTGCAGCCATTTTTTGCTCTGACCCTCAGAAGAGGCACGGAAAGCCGCCAGAAAACAAAAGCTCAAAAAAACGGTTTCCACAGAGTCCAGATCCCCGACAGGGGGCAGGGCAACTCTGCCAAAGCAGGGTTACCTGAGAAACAGCATGGCCGGCCCCTCCCCCTAGAAGACAGACTGGAAGAACAAGAGGAGGACAACCCTAGGGCCCCCATAAAACTGTAAAACCCCAACTCCAGGGGAAAATAGTATATTGAGCTCCAGGCGTTGCCTCATGGCTTGTGTGTTTTTCAGATACAACTCTCTTTTTCTTTTTACTCTTTCTCTTATGTTTCTTCTGTTTTTTCTTTTTACCTTTTTCTCATTTCAACCAGATGTTCAATATATCAACTTATATTTCATAGTAGCTTTTTAACTTGTACTTTTTCACACCTATATTTTTTATATAGATATATACTTCAGTGTAGTCCTTTTTTCCCTATTCAATATTACTTTTATATATACACTAGTTTTACTATCCCTGTAATTTTGGGAAGTAGTGCCCACTGGCAAACACAACAAAATACACCCAGGAAGAAATGAAACACCCTAATTTGTCCACAAGGATAGATTATAGCCCCCATTCTCACACCCACGCTTTTTAAAAATTTTTAAATTTTTTAAAAAAATTTTAATTCTATAAATTTTATTCTTGGGTTTCATTTTGGCTTTTTTTTTCGGTGGTGTCTTCCAACCACTCTGGATTTTCCAAGGGTCATCTTGCTTGGGTCTTGGTTGATATTTTGGACTCTGTATATTCCCTCAACCATCCCTCAACAGAATGAATGAGGAGGAACTCCCAACAAAGAAAAGAAGCAGAGACAACAGCCTCTGCCACGGACCTAATGTGTATGGATATAAGCAAGATGTCAGAGATAGATTTTAGGGTAGCAATTACGAAGTCAGTAGCCTGGCTTGAGAAAACCGTTAGCAACAATATAGAATCTCTAAGGGCAGAAATGAGATCTAATCAGGCCGAACTTAAAATGCTATGAATGAGATGCAGTCTAATCTGGATACTCTAACAGCCAGGGTAAATGAGGCAGAAGAATGAATTAGTGATCCAGAAGATAAGCTGATAGAAAGGAAGGAAGCTGAGGAGGACTGGGATAAACAACTGGAAGCCCACGAGAACAAACTTAGAGAGATCAATAATGCCATGAAACGTTCCAATGTCAGAATTATTGGGATCCCCGAGGGGGTGGAGAGAGAGGACTAGAAGATATATTTCAGAAATCATAGCTGAGAACTTCCCTAATCTGGGGAAAGAAACAAGCATTCATGTCCAAGATGCAGAGAGGGCCCTCCCAAGATCAATAAAAATAGACCAACACCCCGGCATATATAGTAAATCTTGCTAATCTTAGAGCCAAGGAAGCTATCCTGAGAGCATCTAGGGGGAAGAGATTTCTTATGTATGGAGGGAGGAACATAAAAATAACGTCAGACCTGTCTACAGAGACCTGGCAAGCCAAAAAGGGCTGTCAAGACATATTCAGTGTACTAAATGAGAAGAACATGCAGGCAAGAATACTTTATCCAGCAAGGTTGTCATTCAAAATGGATGGAGAGACAAAGAGCTTCCAGGACAGGCAGAAACCGAAAGAATATGTGACCACCACCCCAGCCCTGCAAGAAATATTAAGGGATATTCTACAAAAGAAGAAAGACCCCAAGAGTAATGTAGACCAAAAATTTATGGAGATAATCTATAGAAACAGGGACTGTACAGGTAATATGATTGCACTAAATTCATATCTTTCAGTAGTTATTCTCAACTTGAACAGCCTAAATGCTCCCATGAAATGGCACAGGGTTGCAGATTGGATACAAAGACAGGACCCACCCATATGCTGTCTACAAGAGACTCATTTTGAACCTAAAGACACTTCCAGATTGAAAGTGAGGGGATGGAGAACCATTTAGCATGCCAACAGACCTCAAAAGAAAGTTGGGGTAGCAATTCTCATATCAGACAAATTAGATTTTTAACCAAAGACTTTAGTGAGAGATGTAGAGGGACACTATATCATACTTAAAGGGGTCTCTCTAACAAGAAAATCTAACAATTGTAAATATCTATGCTCCCAACATGGGAGCAGCCAACTATATAAGCCAACTGTTAACCGAAATAAAGAATCATATTGATAATAATACATTAATAGTAGAAGACCGTAACACTCCACTCTCAGCAATGGAAAGATGATATACCAGAAAATCAACAAAGAAATAAGAGCTTTGAATGGGTTAGCCCAGTGATAAGTATTAAGGAGGGCATGTATTGTAGTGAGCACAGGGCGTTATATGCAAACAATGAATCATGGAACACTACATCAAAATGTAAGACTGTTGAATCACAGACCTGTACCTCTGAAACAAATAATACATTGTATGTTAAAAAAAAAGATAGTAGGAAGGGAAAAATGAAGGGGGGAAATTGGAGGGGGAGACAAATCATGAGAGACTATGGACTCTGAGAAACAAACTGAGGGTTCTGGGGGGGGCGGGATGGGTTAGCCTGATGATGGGTATTAAAGAGGGCACGTACTGAATGGAGCACTGGGTGTTATATGCAAACAATGAATCATGGAACACTACATCAAAAACTAATGATGTATGGTATTTAACATAACATAATAAAATTAAATTAAATTAAAAAAGAAAGCCACATTGAGATACCACCTTACACCAGTTAGAATGGCAAAAATGGACGGGGCAAGAAACAACAAATGTTGGAGAGATTGTGGAGAAAGGAGAACCCTCTTACACTGTTGGTGGGAATGCAAGTTGGTACAGCCACTTTGGAAAACAGTGTGGAGGTGCCTCAGGAAGTTAAAAATAGAGCTACCCTATGACCCAGCAATTGCACTCCTGGATATTTACCCCAAAGACACAGATGTAGTGAAAAGAAAGGCCATATGCACCCCAATGTTCTTAGCAGCAATGTCCGCAATAGCCAAACTGTGGAAAGAGCCGAGATGCCCTTCAACAGATGAATGGATAAAGAAGATGTGGTCCATATATACAATGGAATATGACTCAGCCATCAGAAAGGATGAATACCCACCTTTTACATCAACATGGGTAGGACTGGAGGAGATTATGCTAAGTGAAATAAGTCAAGCAGAGAATGTCAATTATCATGTGATTTCACTTTTTTGTGCAACATAAGGAATAGCATGGAGGACATTAGGAGAAGGAAGGGAAAAATGAAGGAGGGAGAATCAAAGGGAGAGATGAACCATGAGGAACTATGGACTCTGAGAAACAAACTGAGGGTTTTAGAGGGGAGGGGGGTGGGGGGATGGGTTAGCCTGGTGATGTGTATTAAGGAGGGCATGTACTGCATGGAGCACTGGGTGTTATACGGAAACAGTGAATCATGGATCACCACATCAAAAACTAATGATGTATGACGACTAACATAACATAATAAAATTAAATTTAAAAAATAAATAAAATTAATTGTGGTCATATAAAACTTTAAGTATTCAGATTCACTCTTCTCAGAAATAAAGTAATTTAATAATATCCAAAAAAAGAAAAATAAATTGATATAATAGACATCTAGTTGAAATGAGGAGAAGGTAAAAAGAAAAATACAATAGAGAAAAAAGCATGAGAAAAGGAAAAAGAAAGAGAGAAAAAAAGGAGAATTCTGTCTGAGAAATTAACAGGTCGTCAGGCCACACCTGGAGCTCAATATACAATTTTCCCCTGGTGCTGGGATTTTATAGTCTTATAGGATCCAGAGAATTGTCATCCACTTGTTCTTCCAGCTGTCCTCTGGGGGAGAGGCCTGCAGCACTGTTTCTCAGGTAACCCTGCCTGTGTGGAGTTGCCCCACCCCCTGTCTGGTGGATGGGCTCAATGGAAACCGGTCTTCTGTGTGTCTTTTGTTCCCTGGGTGCTTTTCCCAGGTGCCTCTTCAGAAGATCAGAGCAAAAATAGCTGCAGGCAAACCTCTGGCCCAGAGCAGAAAAATCTCAGTCTGCCCTCTTTAATAGACCTACAAGGAGAAACAGTCTCCACTTCTGCCTGTGAGGCTGAAAACCACAGCCTCCCATGGTGTGCGCCCACAGTTACTCTCTCAGAGGCAGTCTCAGGGGCCTGGGAGTGCCTCTGCCCTTTGCGATTCTAAAACCGCAAGGGGCTAGCTGCAGGCTGGAGAGAGCTTGCACCTGAAACTCTGGAGTCAGGTCTGGGTTCTGCCCTAAAGCCCTTTCTCAGCCACTACCGCTCTTGGAGTTTTTGCCTGGTCATGGGTGCAGGTTTCAGATTTCTTCAGGCTGTTCAAGGAAAGAGAGGTTATCGACTGGCTGGGTTCCTGGTTTATGGAGACCCGAGCTGAGACTCCCTTCCTGGGCTGACTGACCATAACCTGCTTCCTGGCTCCAATGCTCAGGCCCTCTACCATTTCAGGAATCCCCTTTTGCTCTGTGGTCTCTTGTAACCTGAGACCACCATGCCCTACCTAGAATTCTGCCTTTTCATTTCCAGAGCCCCCTTCAGAGAGGGATGTTTCTCCCTAGAGCAGATTTCTAAGGTTTCTGATTTTGTGTTCCAGTGTTATATCACTTTCCAGGAGCCAGCTTATGGAGGCTCCCTCCCCCTTCCATTTATCTTCAGATATCTCCCTGCAGATGTATGACTTTTCACATCCTATTTTGCAAAATGCAGTCGCTTTTCTGCTTGTAGGGATCCAGATATATATTCTTACATCTCAGGCTGATTTCATGGATGTTCAAAATGATTTGATAGATATCCAGCTAAATTCAGGGACCAGTTGAAATGGAGTCCCCTACTCTTCTGCCATCTTGCCCAAACTCCACCATGTTTTTTCATCAAGAAATGATCCTTCCTTTTCCCTCTGTCATTCTACCACATCATTTAGACAGTCATTGATTATAAATAAGGACATCTCAAAATCATTATCTAAGGTGTCCAGATACTTTAAAAAGTAGAAAAACTGATTATTTAACCCCAAGGACCCATATACTTTCAACAAATTTCAATAGTCAGTAATCATAAATTTTCTTCTCTAAGTCTTTTTGTCCTGATGCTCCTTTCCCCAGGATTTCTGCAAAGTTCAAGCTGTTAGAACCTTAATGAAATAAGGATGTCTGGCAGGTAAATGCATTCTTTTAATTTCAAGACCATGTGTGAGCATGAAAACAGCACATATCTCTCTATTAACCTGGCAATATTGTGTCATTCTTTCTGTTTAGACAGTCTGTAAACGTTTTTTCCTGGATATTCTTTGGCAAAAGCCTTAGTCTTTGAGTTGTTGCCAGGCCAGAAGATACACATTAGTAATTAATTTCTAGCTTTTTCCAAGAAGATTTCACAGAGGAAAGACACTACATAAAGAAAACTTGTCCAAATTTTGTCATTGAATATGGGCTTACAATACCAATTTGTACTTTCTTGGCAGAGTCAAAACTAAAAGCTCTATCACAACTTTATCCAGACAAGATTTTTTTTTCTTTACATTTAACATATGAAACAGATGATGATGCAAGACAAAAGATATATATAAAAAAAAATGTTTGCGCTGAAAATATTGTAAGAGGAGGTCTTACCTCCTCCTCCAAAATATTGTAAGAGGAGGTCTTATCTCCTTCTCCAAAGCATAAACCTTCAAGCAAAAATAATAGACCTATAGCTTGAAATGAGTAACAATAACAGTGACCATTTATTGATTTCTATATGCCAGATATTGATCAAAATGTTTTTCATTACCTCATTTAAACCACATGATATCGCTATAAATTAGGTATTATTATTATCCTTATTTTTTTTCTGATGTGGAAATTCAGTCTCAAAGAAGTCAAATAAATCACCCAGGGTAACACAGCTAATGAGGGACTAAGCTGGAATTTGAACTCATTTGTCTTTGATACCAATGCCATTGTATGTAAACACTGTCCCATATGACTTCCGTCATGTGGGCCTTTGACAAAATATATAAAGGACAGGGAGTAGTTTTACAGAAAGAATATGTACAATTCCCTGAAGGCCTAAAGGAATATGTGTGTGTGTGTGTGTGTGTGTGTGTGTGTGAAGTAAGTAAGTAGTGAAAACACCCAGCCTGAGTGGCATGGTTGTGGGCACTCATCCTTTTTGGCAGGACAGTTCTCAGGGACTCCATAGGAGGCTCTGCAAAGGCTGCCTTTTCTCTTTTCTCTTTCCACAAGCGAGTGGAGTTAACTTTTAAGTTTATACCAGCAAAGAGGTAAAGGTAATAAAATAGTAAAGCTTGTTTTGGGGGCTGAGGTTTTAGGAATAAAAGAAATACTGGTTCTCACTACATTAGGACTGTTGAATTAAAAGCTAAATTAAAAGGTACAAATTCAAAACCTAATTAGTCCATTTCCTTTCAACTGATTTGAAGGATGCTCTTTATAGAGTAAGAGAAAAAAAATGTTAAGTAGTATACTCTACAAATTTTTTTCTAATTAACTTATAACCAATATACTCTCTTTTCATAACAGGTTCACAGCTAGATTTCTTTTAAATAAGGCAGGATATGATTCCAGAAATTTGTAGTAAATCAAATCAGTCTCTTCACTTCCATATACTGAATTAATTTGTTGTTGGGACTTAAATGAAGGTCATTTAGAATTCTGCTCGAATAAATATCTTTTTTCTCACTAACCTAGACAATAGACACAAAGTTAGGAAGTCCTGTTACCTTTCTAGTTTTCTAAAGAGCTAGTCCCCTTTACTGAAATAGTCTGAAGGAATCCTTAAAAAGCCTAACCTACCTATTAGTGTTGGTCTTGAGCAGAATCTAAGCTTAGCTCTTTCTCTCTCAGCTTTGTTTCTCTAGCTTAATTTGATTAGTTGATGTGGCTGAACTTGTCATTTTTAGAATAAAAGATGTAACAATGGCCTCACTCAGTTTCAGTTAGGTGGGTAATTTAGATGATCTCTAACGTCCATTCCATCTTGAAAACTCTGAGATGCCCTTACATGACTATAATTTGTTAAAGGGCCACACTAATTATGACAGCCACTTTCACCATTCAAAATGGTGACTAAATATTGATTGAATATATGGAACTTGCCTACTCATGTTCAAATCCTATTTCTACTATTTACTATCTATGTGGCATTAGGTAAATCACTTAATATCTCAATGCTTTTATTTATCTGTAAATGGGACTTTCCCAAAAGGACTGCTTTAAAGGTAGAATTATATAATATATATAAAACACAGTGACTGAACATAATACAAATTCAATAAATGTTAACTATTGTTTGGAAAACTAAACATGTCCAAGAGATTTCTTCCCAATGGTGGTCTTTAGCCATGTGTTTTAAAGATTCTTATGTAGGGAGGAGGAGTTAGGTTGGAGCAGTAGTAAGACCCTATGCTTGCCTCATCCCTCAAACACAGCTAGATAAATACCCAATCATTCTGAACACCCAGGAAATCGATGTGAGGACTGAGAGAAGAAACTGCACAACTAAAGGGAGAAAAGAGGCCACATTGTGGAATGTAGGAAGTGCCAAGACATGATTTGCGGAGGAAAAAAATCACCAGTGCTGTGAAGGGAGGGAGCCCTGATCAAGGAGAGAGGAGAGAAAGAGAGAACAGGGCACAGGGCGTTGCGTAAGAAAAGCCATTGACAGGGAAGACAAGAGAGGCTGACTATTGCAAGTTTTAACAAGCAATGGATGGAGCACAAAGCCTGAGGTTTTAGAAGTCCATACCAATTGTCATTTGGAGTCTGGTGGGCATAGGGATGCTCCTGTGGAGGAGGGCAAAGGCCCAGGAGCAGACAGCTTGATCTGAGGATCCCCTGGGCCACACTGGGAAAGACAGTTTCCCTTCTTGGAGTGCATTTGGGAGAGGTGGCACTGCCTCTTCAGGGACAAAAGAGCGGGAGGATGCCATTGAGCTGCCCCATTCATTAGCATATCAGCAGAGATGCATGCTGAGGGCAGCTAACCTGGACACTGGTTTTTGCTGTGCTTTACCATAAACTCCAAGGTCCTGTGCATTTGTGCAACTGGCTTTCTGGGACAAACTGGGAGCAGCCATAGCTTGGAGAAACCCTCCCCCAGAGGATCAGTATGGGTCCATGCTGAGCCAGGTCCCTAAAATTTGGAGTTTTGAAACACAGCTGACCCACCTGAGATAAACAAAACAAAACAACAGGAGCATTGTGCCCAAGGTGGGCAGATGGCTCAGACAAAGACAGGGTGAAGGCAGGCAGGAATCTGAGGGATTCCTCAGACAAATGAAGAGAAATTTTTCACTCTTCAGTGAGGGTTTCCAGCAGAGTGGCAGTCATGAAATCCCCTCTCTGGGGGTGAAAGAGCCAGCTGATGCCATTTCCTCCCCCACCCATCATTACAGATGGACTTCAGTAAGCAGCACAGTGCCCACAGTGGAGGCTTGAGCTGCTTGCACTAAGTCCTGCCTCCCTGTGCTATATAAGTGCTTTTAAATTAGGGCTAGTGTGCCTGAGAGCCAGAGCAGGGGCAGGCCCCAACCCCAGAAGACCAGCAGAAACCCCACACATACACTAAGTCTATGGATCATAGAGAGCTGCAAAGCTTTCTAGGGGAAATAAGATCTAGCCTCTTTTAAGATGCAGACCAAAACACACCTAGCTAAACTTGCTACACAGTGGACAAGGTCCAAATTCTCCCCATTGCTGGGAAGGAGAAACTCTGCAGAGTACTGACCTGAGGGATAGAGCAGCCAAAACACAACAGCAGAGTGCACAGAGTATATGCTAGAAACACTTCCTGAAGTGTCAAGCCCTGGACATTATATGACATCTTTTTTAATATAGCCATTACTCTCAGGAGCAGGAAACACAACAGGCATTCCTAACATAGGGAAGACAGAGACCTAGAGAAAATGCCAAGATGGAGGAATTCATCCTAGAGAAAGAACAAGAAGAGGTCACAGCCAGGCAACTAATCAAAACATGTAAGTAATATGTCTCAGCCAGAATTTAAAACAACAATCAAAAAGATACTAGCTAGGCTTGAGAAAAGCATAGAAGACACCAGGGAGCCCAAACCACAGAGATAAAAGACCTAAAATCTAGTCAGCCTGAAATTTAAAAAAAGCTATAACCAAGATGCAACACCAACTGGATATAATGACCACAAGGATGGAAGACTCAGAGGAATGAATGTGATATAGAAGATAAAATTATAGGAAATAAAGAAGCTAAAAAAAAGAGGGGAAGAAAAATATTGGATCACAAATGTGGACTTAGGGAACTCAGTGACTTCATAAACCATAGTAACATTTGTATCATAGGAGTCCCAGGAAGAGTAGAGAGGGGAAAAGGGGGAGAAGGTTTATTTGAGGAAATTATACCTGAAAACTTCCCTACTCTGGGGAATGAAACAGGCATAAAAATCCAAGAGGCACAGAGAACTCTCATCAGAATCATCAAAATCAGGCCAACACCAAGATATACCATAGTAAAATTTGCAAAATACAGAGATAAGGAAAGAATCCTGAAAGCACTAAGGGGAAAGAAATCCTTTACCTACAAGGGAAGACAAACAAGGTTAGCAGCAGATCTCTCCACAGAACTTTGGCAGGCCAGAAGAGAGTGACATGATATATTCAACATGTTGAATGGGAAAAAAATATGCAGCCAAGAATACTTTATCCAGCAAGGCTATCATTCAGAATAGAAGGAGAGATAGTTTCCCAGAAAAACAAAAACTAAAGGAGTTCATGACCACTAAACCAGCCCTGCAAGCAATATTAAAGGGGACTCACTGAGTGAGAAAGAAAGACCCAAAGCAACAAAGACAAGAATGGAACAGAGAAAATCTCCAGAAAAAAAATGACTTCACAGATAATACAATGGCACTAAATTCATATCTATCAGTAATCACTCTGAAAGTAAATAGACTAAATGTTACAATCAAAAGACATAGGGTATCAGAATGGATAAAAAATAAGACCAATCTATATGCTGCCTACAAAAGACTCATTTTGGATCTAAAGACACCTGCAGATTGAAATTGAGGGGAAGGAGAAATATTTATCATGCTAATGGATATCCAGAGAAAGCTGGAATAACCATCCTTAGACAAACTAGATTTTAAACCCAAGACTGTAACAAGAGATGAAGAAGGGCACTGTATCATAATAAAGGGGTCTATCCAGGAAGAAGATCTAACAATTATAAATATTTATACCCTTAACATGAGATCACCCAAACATATAAGTCAATTAATAACAAACATAAAGAAACTCATTGAAAAGAATATAATAGGGACGCCTGGGTGGCTCAGTCGGTTAAGCATCTGCCTTCAGCTCAGGTCATGATCCCAGGGTCCTGGGATCAAGTCCAGCATCGGGCTCCCTGCTCCGCGGGGAGCCTGCTTCTCCCTCTGCCTCTGCCTCTCTCTCTCTCTATCTCTCATGAATAAATAAATAAAATCTTTAAAAAAAAAGAAAAGAATGTAATAATATGAGGGGACTTTAACATCTCACTTACAACAATAGACAGATCATCTAAGCAGAAAATCAACAAGGAAACAATGGCTTTGAATGACACACTGGACCAGATGGACTTAACAGATATAGTCAGAACATTTCATACTAATGCAGCAAAATACACATTCCTTTCTAGTGCACATGGGATATTCTCCAGAATAGATCACATACCGGGTCACAAAACAGACCTCAACAAGTACAGAAAGATTGACAACCATAAGGGATGCTGAACTCTAGAAAACAAACTGAGGGTTGCAGGAGGGGAGGTAGGAGGAAGGGATAATTGGATGATGGGTATTAAGGAGGGCACTTGAAGTAATGAGCACTGGGTGTTATATGCAACTAATGAATCACTAAATTCTACCTCTGAAATTAATTTAAAAAAAAGACTGAGATCATACCAAGCATATTTTCAGACCACAACACTATGAAACTTGAAGTCAACCACAAGAAAAAATTTGGAAAGAGCACAAACATATGAAAGTTATAGTACATACTACTAAAGAATGAATGGGATAACCTGGAAATTAAAGAATAAATAAAAAATACATGGAAGCAAATGAAAATGAAAACACAACAGTCCAAAACCTTTGGGATGCAGAAAAGGCAGTCATAAGAGGGAAGTACATAGCACTACATGTCTACCTCAAGAAATAAGAAAAGTCTCAAACACATAAATTTACCTTACCCCTAAAGGAGCTAGAAAAGGAACAGCAAATAAAGCCTAAATCCAGCAGAAGGGAAATAATAAAGATTATAACAGAAATAAATGCTATAGAACCACTCCTTCCCCATGAAAAAGAGTAGGACAGATCAATGAAACTAAGAGCTGGTTCTTAGAAATAACTAATAAAGTTGATAAACCTTAGCTACACTTATCAAAAAGAAAAGAAAAAAGGGCCCAAATAAATAAAATCACAAATGAGAAAGGAGAGATCACAACCATCACCACAGAAATGCAAACAATTATAAGAGAATACTATAAAAAATAACATGCCGACAAATTGGGCAATCTGGAAGAAATGGACAAATTCCTAGAAACATATAAACTACCAGAACTGAAACAGGAAAAAATAGAAAATTTAAACAGCATGAAAACCAGCAAAGAAATTGAATCAGTAGTAAAAAATGTCCAAACAAACAAAAGTCCAGGGACAGACGGCTTTGCAGGGAAATTTTTCCCAAACTTCTAAAGAAGACTTAATACCTATTCTTCTCAAACTGTTCCAAAACAAAAATGGAAGGAAAACTTACAAACTCATTTAATGAGGCCAGCATTACCTTGATTCTAGATAACTGTTGAATCAGAGATCTGTACCTCTGAAACAAATAATACATTGTATGTTTAAAAAAAAAAAGAAGAAGATAGCAGGAGGGGAAGAATGAAGGGGGTAAATCTGAGGGGGAGATGAACCATGAGAGACGATGGACTCTGAAAAACAAACTGAGGGTTCTAGAGGGGAGGGGGGTGGGAGGATGGGTTAGTCTGGTGATGGGTATTAAAGAGGGCACGTTTGGGCGCCTGGGTGGCTCAGTCGTTAAGCGTCTGCCTTCGGCTCAGGTCATGATCCCAGGGTCCTGGGATCGAGCCCAGCATCGGGCTCCCTGCTCCACGGGAAGCCTGTTTCTCCCTCTCCCACTCCCCCTGCTTGTGTTCCCTCTCTCGCTGTGTCTCTCTCTGTCAGATAAATAAATAAAATCTTTTTTTTAAAAAAGATAAAAAATAAAGAGGGCACGTTCTGCATGGAGCGCTGGGTGTTATACACAATGAATCATGACACACACACACATGCACACACACACACAAAAGAACTACAGGCCAATATTCCTGATGAGCATGGATGCAAACATTCGCAACAAGATACCAGGAAATTGAATCCAACAGTACATTAAAAGAATTATTCAAAGAACTCCTCTCAAAAGATGCAGGAAAAGCATTGACAAAATACAGCTTCCATTCTTGATAATAACACTGAACAAGTAGAGCTAGAGGGAATATCCTTCAACATCATAAAGGCTATATACAAAAGCCACACAGCTAATATCATCCTCAATGGGGAAAATAGGAGAGACTTTCCTTTACGGTGAGGAACAAGACAGGCATGCCCACTCTCACCATTGTTATTTAACATAGTACTGGAAGTCCTAGCTTCAGCAATCAGAAAACAAAAAGAAATAAATCATCCAAATCATCAAGGAAGAAGTCAAACTTTTACTGTTTGCAGAAGACATGACACTGTATATAGAAAATTCAGAAGACTATACCAGAAAATTACTAGAACTGATATATAAATTCACAAAATTTGCCAAAAAATTACTAGAACTGATATACAAATTCACCAAATTTGCAGGATAAAAAATCAATTTACAGAAATCTGTTGCATTTCTATACACCTATAATGAAATAGCAGAAAGAGAAATCAAGCAATTGATTCCATTTACAATTGCACCAAAACCCATAAGATATCTAGGAATAAACCTATGGAAAGAGGTAAAAGATCTGTACTCTAAAAATTAGAGAACACTTATGAAAGAAATTGAAGATGACACAAAGAAATGGAAAACCATTCCATGCTCACAGATTGGAAGAATGAATATTTTCATAATGTCTATAATACCTAAGGCAATCTATATATTCAATGCAATCCCTATCAAGATACCACCAGCAATTTTCACAGAGCTAGAACAAACTATCCTAAAATTTGTATGGAATCATGATAAACACAGAATAGACAAAGCAATCTTGAAAAAGAAACCAAAGCTGGAGGCATCACAATTCTGGACTTCAAGCTATATTCCAAGCTGTAGTCACCAAGACATTATGGTACTAGCACAAAAACAGACAGATAGATCCATGGAACAGAATAGAAAACCCAGAAGTGGACCCACAACTACATAGTCAATTAATCTTCAACAAAGGAGGAAAGAATATCTAATGGAAAAAAGACAATTTCTTCAACAAATGGTGTTGGGAAAACTGGAGAGCAACATGCAGAAGAATGAGAACAGACCATGTTCCTACACCATAACAAAAATAATTCAAAATAGATGAAAGAACTAAATGTGAGACAGGAAACCATCATAATCCTAGAGGAGAACATAGGCAACAGCTTCTTTGACATGGGTTGTAACAACTTCTTACTATACATGTCTCTGGAGGCAAGGGAAACAAAAGCAAAAATGAACTATTGGGACTTCATCAAGATGAAAAGCTTCTGCACAGTGAAGGAAACTGTCAACAATACTAAAAGACAATCAATGGAATGGGAGAAGATATTTGCAAATATCTTATAATATTTGCAAGATATCTTATAAATGGTTAGTATCCGAAATCTATAAAGAACTTACCACACTCAACACCCAAAAGCCAAATAATCCAGTTAAGAAATGAACAGAGGTTATGAATAGACATTTTTCCAAAGACCTACAGATGACCAACAGACACATGAAAAGATGCTCAACATCACTCACTCATCATAAGGGAAATACAAATCAAAACCATGATGAGATACCACCTCACACCTGTCAGAATGGCTAAAATTAACAACACAAGAACAACAGATGTTGGTGAGAATGCAGAGAATAGGGAACCATCTTACACCATTGTTGGGAATGCCAACTGGTGCAGCCACTCTGGAAACCAGTATGAAGGTTCCTCAAAAAGTTAAGAATAGAACTACCCTATGACCCAGCAATTGCACTACTAGGTATTTACCCAAAGGATACAAAAATAGTGACTTGAAGGGGCACATGGACCCTCATGATGTTTATAGCAGCATTACCAACAATAGCCAAATTATGAAAAGAGCCCAAATGTCCATTGACTGTTGAATGGATAAAGAAGTGGTGTATATGCACAATGGAATATTACTCAGACATCAAAAAGAATGAAATCTTGCCATTTGCAACAACCTGAAAAGAGCTAGCGTGTATTATGTTAAGTGAAATAAGTCAGTCAGAGAAAGACAAATACCAAATGATTTCACTCATATGTGGAATTTAAGAAACAAAATAGATGAACATAGGGGAAGGAAGGAAAAATAAAATAAGACAAAAACAGAGAGGGAAGCAAACCATAAAGAGACTCTTAACTGTAGGGAACAAACACAGGGTTGCTGGAGATGAGGTGGGTGGGGCGATGGGGTAACTGGGTGATGGACATTAAGGAGATCACTTGATGTAATGAGCACTGGGTGTTATATGCAACTGATGAATCACTAAACTCTACCTCTAAAACTAATAATACATTATATATTAATTGAGTTTAAATTTAAAAAATAAAATATTTCAATCTACAAGCTGCTGACAAGAACTTCATCAGTGTCACCTCAGGCAATGGCCATTATGCCATACCCCAGGGTGTACTTAGCAGACTACACACACTATTTCTTTCTGGCAAGTAAATTTCACAGCCCCTTTGCCAGAATTGAAAAAGCACAGATGTGCACTGACCTGCAGGGACACTTCCACAGGATTTGTATATGCTTTTGCCTGTGGTACTGCAACTAAAAAGGGATTAACAAAGCTGGAGAGCATGTGAGTGACGCCAATTCAGATAGTGATCAAGGGACACATTTTACTGAACATGAGGTCTAAGAATGGGCAGAGTCCTAGGATATATTATGGACTTCCCACCTGCCATACAATCCCACTGCTGCAGGCCTAATTGAAAAGATGAATGGACTCATAAAAAACACATTAAATATTTTTAGAAGTTTTTATTTAAATTCCAGTTAGTTAACATACAGTGTAATATTAGTTTCAAGTGTACAATTTAGTGATTCAACACATTTATACAACACCCAGGGCTCATCACAAGTGCAGTCCTTAATCCCCATCACCTATTTAGCCCATCCCCCCACAGACATCCCCTCTGGTAACCATTGGTTTGTTCTCTATAGTTAAAAGTCTGTCTCTCTCTTTTCTGCAGTAAGGGATTCTCTAGTGTCTTCTTTTTTCAAGCCCAGCTAGTATACTTATAATTGTTGTTTTAAATTCTGTTTCAGACATCTTACTTATATCTGTATTGATTAGATTCCTGGCCATTACTTTTTCCTGTTCTTTCTTTTGGGATGAATTCCTCCATCTTGTTACTTTGTCTA
This sequence comes from Neomonachus schauinslandi, assembly GCF_002201575.2. Taxonomy (NCBI): domain Eukaryota; kingdom Metazoa; phylum Chordata; class Mammalia; order Carnivora; family Phocidae; genus Neomonachus; species Neomonachus schauinslandi. The sequence goes on from NC_058419.1 coordinate 58,586,819, forward strand.
GGTCAGTGTGTTTTTTTGTGAGATTGTTAGGAAAGCCTGTTATATTCCTGCTCCTGAGAGTAATGGCTATGTTAAGAAGAGGTCTAAGACAAGAAAAAAGGGGGGGGGGTCCTATATGCAGTCTGCTGTTGCGTTTTGGCTACTCCTACCCTCAGGTCAGTGTTCTGCAGAGTTTCTCCTTTCCTGCAGAGGGGGGCTGATTGGAACTTGTCCATTGTGTGGCTTTAACTGGGTATGTTTTGGTTTATTTATTAAAAGAAGCTATATCAAAAAAAAAAAAAAGGTTGCTAGATCCCATTTCTCCTAGAGTTGAAGCTTTGCAGCACTCTGTGATGAGTAGACTTGCTGCTTGTGAGGGGTCTGGGCTGATCTTTTGGGGGAGGGGCCTGCTGTGTTGATTATCAGGAAGCATTGACCGTAGTGGAGAAGCAGCTGCAGGGCGCAAGGGGCGGGACCTGGTGTAAGCAGCTTCATTCTCCACTGGGGGGCACTGTGTTGCTCACTGAAGTTGGTCAGTTCTGCTGGTTTGGGGGGGGTAATATCTGGTCACCCTGCTCTCTTGTCCCTGGAGCGGGGAAGCTTGTGCCCACCACTCTTCAGGAAGCCCTCACAGAAGAGCAAACAATCACCCCTCTTTGTGTCCCCAGCTTCCATCAGATCCCTGCCTTCACCCAGTGGGCAAGCGGTCTGTCTGCCAGGGGGCACAGTACTCCCGTGGTTTATCTCAGGTGTACAGCTATGTTTCAAAACTCCAAATTTTAGGGACCTGTGTGGCGCAGACCTGTGCTGATCCTCTGGGGGAGGGTCTCGCCGTGCTTTTGTCATTTCCCAGTTGGTCCCAGAAAAGCAGTCACATGACTATGCAGTGGTTCAGAGTTAATGTAAAGCGCACCAAAAATCCAGTACCAAGTTTTACTGCCCTCAGCTGGTGTCTTTGTTCCTATGCTAGGGAATGGGGCAGCATGTTGGCATCGCCAGTTCTTTTGTCCCTGGAGAGGCTGTGCCACCACTCCCAAATGCACTCCAAGAAGGGGGACTGTTTCTCCTTGTGTGACCCAGGGGATCCTCAGACCACGCTGCCTGATCCCAGGTCTCTGCCCTCCTACCTTGCAGTAGCGCCTCTAAGCCCACTAGGCGTGACCTCAGCGATGGCACAAGCTTCTAAAATTTCAGACTTAGTGCTCTGCTGCTTATAATAACTTGTGGTAGTCGGCCCCTCTCCTTTTCACAGTCAGTGGTGTTAAGGAAGACTGTAATCCCCTGCCTACTGCTTCTCTCTCTCTCTCACTCCCTCTTGGTCCTCTCTCTGCAATCAGGGCTCTCTGCCCTCGCAGCACCTGCAGTTCTTTTCTCCCCAAAATCAACTCTCCACAGATCCTACCTTCCACAAGATGGTTGTTTTTCTACTTATAGATGTGCCGTTTTGTTCTCTCAGTCCTAAGATTGATTTCCTGGGTGCTCAGAATGATCTGATATTTACCTAGATGTGTTTGAGGGAAGACACAAGCTAAAGGTCCCTCTACTCCTTCACCATATTAACTCCTCTTCCCAAAGCCCAAACAATAAAGAAAAAAATAAATATCAATGTGGAAATAAATGACAGACTAAAAACACAATAGAAAAGATCAGTGAAACTAAGAGTTGGCACTTTGACAAATAACAAAATTGATAAAACTTTAGCAAGATTCATTAGGAAAAAGAGAGAAGACTCAAGTAAATAAAATCACAAATAAAAGAGGGGAAGTTACAATTGACACCACAGAGATAAAAAGAATTGTAAATGACTATTGCTAAAAATGATATGCCAACAAATTGGCCAACCTGGAAGAATTGGAAAATTTCTAGAAACATGCAATCTTCCTAGACTGAATCAAGAATAAATAGAAAATATGAAGACAGATTACTCGTAATGAAATTTAATCAGTAATTTAAAAGCACCCAACACACAATTCCAGGACTAGGTGGCTTCACAGGTAAATTCTAACAAACATTTAAAGAAGAGTTGTATTTATCTTTATCAAACCATTTTTTAATTTAAATTCATTTAGCCAACATATACTACATCATTAGTTTCAGATGTAGTGTTCAATAAATCATCAGATGCATATAACACCCAGTGCTCATCACATCACATGCCCTCCTTAATGCCTATCACCCAGTTACCCCATCCTCCCACCCAGTTCCCCTCTAGCAACCCTCAAGTTGTTTCCTATAGTTAAGAGTCTCTCATGATTTTTCTCCCTCTCTGATAACTTCCCATTAAGTTTCCCCCCCTCCCCTATGATTCTCTGTGCTGTTTCTTATATTCCACATATGACTGAAACCATATAATTCTCTTTCTCTGACTGACTTATTTCTCTCAGCATAATACCCTCCAGTTCCATCCACGTCGATGTATATGGTAAGTATTCATCCTTTCTGATGGCTATATATATATATATATATAATATATACACACACACCACATCTTTATCCATTTTTCTCTCAATGGACATCTTGGCTCTTTCCACAGTTTGGCTATTGTGTATTTTGCTGCTATGAACATTGGGGTGAAGGTGTCCCTTCTGACAACTACATTTGTATCTTTGGGGTAAATACCTAGTAGTGCAATTGCTGAGTCGTAGGGTAGCTCTATTTTTAATTTCTTGAGGAACCGCCATACTGTTTTCAGAGTGGCTGTTCCAGCTTGCATTCCCACCGGCCGTGTAAGAGGTCTCCCCTTTCTCTGTATCCTCCACAACATTTGTTGTTCCCTGTCTTGTTAATTTTAGTCATTCTGACATTTCTTGCACTGGAGATGTATCTAGCAAGAACTTGCTATGACTGAGGTCAAAGAGGTTGCTGCCTGTGTTCTCCTCTAGGATTTTGATGGATTCCTGTCTCACATTGAGGTCTTTCATCCATTTTGAGTTTATCATTGTATATGGTGTAAAAGAATGGTCCAGTTTCATTCTTCTACAATTAGTTGTGCAATTTTCCCAACACCATTTATTGATGAGACTGTCTTTTTTCTTTTTTTTTTTTTTTTTTTTAAAGATTTTATTTATTTATTTGAGAGAGAGAATGAGAGAGAGCACATGAGAGGGGGGAGGGTCAGAGGGAGAAGCAGACTCCCTGCGGAGCAGGGAGCCCGATGCGGGACTCGATCCAGGGACTCCAGGATCATGACCTGAGCTGAAGGCAGTTGCTTAACCAACTGAGCCACCCAGGCGCCCGAGACTGTCTTTTTTCCATTGGATATTCTTTCCTGCTTTGTTGAAGATTAGTTGATCATAGAGTTGAGGGTCCATTTCTGTGTTCTCTATTCTGTTCCATTGATCTATATGTTTGCTTTTGTGCCAATGCCATACTGTCTTGCTGAGTACAGCTTTGTAATAGAGCTTGAAGTCTGGCATTGTGAAGCCACCAGCTTTGGTTTTCTTTTTCGATATTCCTCTGGCTATTTGGGGTCTTTTCTGGTTCCATACAAATTTTAGGATTATTTGTTCCAGCTCTGTGAAAAATGTCAATGGTGTTTTGGTAGGGATTGCATTGAATGTGTAGATTGCTCTGAGTAGCATAGACATTTACAATATTTGTTCTTCCAAACCATGAGCATGGAATGTTTTTCTATTTCTTGGTGTCTTCCTTAATTTCTTTCATAAGTGTTCTGTAGTTTTTAGAGTACAGATCCTTTACCTCTTTGGTTAGGTATCTTGTGGTTTCTGGTGTACTTGTAAATGGGATAAATTCTTTAATATCTGGTTCTTCTATCTCATTGTTGGTGTATAGAAATGAAACTGATTTCTGTGCCAAGTTGCTAAATTACTGTATGTGTTCTAGCAATTTTGGGATGGACTCTTTTGGGTTTTCCACATAAAGTATCATGTCATCTGTGAAGAGTGAGAGTTTGACTTCTCTGGCAGTTTCAATGCTTTTTATTTCTTTTTGTTGTCTGATTGCCGAGGCTATGACTTCTAGTACTGTGTTGAACAAAATGGTGAGAGTGGGCATCCCTGTCATGTTCCTGATCTTAGGGGAAAAGTTCTCAGTTTTTCCCTGTTGAGAATGATATTTCACTGCGGGCTTTTTGTAGATGGCTTTTATGATATTGAGGTATGTTACCTCTATCCCTACACTGTGGAGAGTTTTAACCAAGAAGGGATGCTGTATTTTGTCAAATGCTTTTCTTGCATCTATTCAGAGGATCATATGGTTCTTGTCTTTTCTTTTACTCACGTGATGTATCATGTTGATTGATTTGGGAATGTTGAAATACCCTTGTGGCCCAGGAATAATTCCCATGTGGGTGTGGTGAATAAGCCTCTTAATGTATTGTTGGACCCTATTGGCTAGAATCTTGGTGAGAATTTTCGCATCCATGTTCAGCAGGGATATTGGTCTGTTATTCTCCTTTTTGATGAGGTTTTTTTCTGGTTTGAGGATCAAGGTAATGCTGGCCTCATAGAACAAGTTTTAACATTTTCCTTCCATTTCTACTTTTTGAAACACCTTCAGAAGAATAGGTAATTGTTCTTTAAATGTTTGGTAGAGTTCACCTGAGAAGCCATCTGGCCCTGGACTCTTGTTTGTTGGGAGATTTTTGATTATTGCTTCATTTCATAATCTCTCCTCTTTCATTCATGATTTCATTAATTTGCGTCCTTTCTCTTTTCTTTTTGACAAGTCTGGCTAGGCGTTTATTGATCTTATTAATTCTTTCAAAGAGCCAGTTTCTAGTTTCATTGATCTGTTCTATTGTTCTGGTTTCCATTTCATTGATTTCTGCTCTAATGTTTATAATTTCTCTCCCTCTCTGGGTTTAGGCCTTATTTTCTGTTCTTTCTACAGATCCTTTAGGTGTAAGGTTAGCTTGTATATTTGAGATTTTTCTAATTTTTTGAGAAAGGCTTGTATGGCTATGTACTTCCCTCTTAGGACTGCCTTTGCTGTATCCCAAAGGTTTTGAATAGTTGTGTTTTCAATTCCATTTCTTTCCATTAATTATTTAAATTCTTCTTTAATTTCCTGGTTGAACCACTCATTCATTAGTAGGATGCTCCTTAACCTCCAAGTGTTTGAGTTCCTTCTAAATTTCCTCTTGTGACTGAGTTCGTTTCAAAACATTGTAGTCTGAAAATAGGCAGGTAATAATCCCAATCTTTTGTTACTGCTTGAGATCTGATTTGTGACCAAGTATGTGATCTATTCTAGAGAATGTTCCATGGGCACTAGAGAGGAATGTATTTTGTTGCTTTAGGATAGAATGCTCTGTATATATCTGTGAAGTCCATCTGGACCAAAGCCTTTGTTTCTTTGTTGATCTTCTGCTTAGATAATCTGCCCATTGCCATGAGAGGGGTGTTGTTGTCCCCTACTATTATTGTACTATTATCAAAGTGTTTCTTTAATTTGGTTATTAATTGGTTTATATAATTGGCTGCTCCCAAGTGAGGAGCATAAATATTTATAATTGTTAGATCTTCTTTTTGGATAGACCCTTTAAGTATGATATACTTATCATACTTAACCCTCCTGAACCCTTACTACAGTCTTTGGTTTTAAATCTAATTTTCCTGATATGAGGATCACTCCCTCAGATTTCTTTTGATGTCCATTAGCATGATAAATGGTTCTCCACCTGCTAGCTTTCATTCTGGGGATGTCTTTAGCTCTAAAATGAGTCCCTTGTAGACAATTTATTGATGGGTCTTGCTTTTTTATTCAATTTGATACCCTGTGTCTTTTGATTGGAACATTTAACCCATTTACATTCAGAGTAACTATAGAAAGATAAGAATTTAGTGCCTTCGTACTACCTGTAAAGTCCCTGTTTCTGAAGATTGTCTCTGTTTCTTTCTGGTATATGTTACTGTTGGGTTCTCTCTTCACTTACAGGATCCCCTTTAATATTTCTTGCAAGGCTGTTTTAGTGATCACAAATTCTTTTGATTTCTGTTTTTCCTGGGAGCTCTTTATCTTTCTTTACATTCTGAATGAGAGCCTTGCTGGATAACGTCTTTTTGGTTGTATGCTTTTCTCATGTATTACCCTGACTATATCATCCCAACCCTTTCTGTCCTGCCAGATCTCTGGGGATCTGTCTGCTGCCAGCTTATTGTTTCTACCCCTATAGGTTAAGAACTTCCTGTCTCAAGCTGCTTTCAGGATTTTATCTTTATCTCTGAAATTTGCAAGCTTCACTATTATATGTTAGGGTGTTGATCTATTTTTATTGATTTTGGGGGGGTTCTCTGTGCATCCTGGACCTGAATGCTTGTATCCTTCCCCAGATTAAGGATGTTCTCAGCTATAATTTGATCAAATATACCTTCTGTCCTTCTCTCTCTTTCTTCTTCTTCATGGACCCCAATAATTCTAATATTGTGTCACTTTATTATATCACTGATTTCTCAAAACCTTCCCTCATGGACCATTAGTTGTTTTTCTCAATTTTCTTCAACTTCCTTTCCACCAACTTGTCTTCTATGTCACTGACTTTCTCTTCTTCTTCATTTACCCTAGCTGTTAGAGCATCCAATTTAGACAGCATCTCAGAACATTTTTAGTTTCAGCCTGATTAGATTTTATTTCTGCACTAAGAGATTCTCTAGTGTCTTTTATGCTTTTTTCAAGCCCAGCTAGTAACTTTATAATCATTATCCTGAATTCCAACTCTGACATTTTATTTATATCCATATTGATTAGATCTGTGTTAGAGAGTATTACCTCTAGTTCTTTCTTTGGTTGTGAATTCCTCCTTCTAGTCACTTTGTCCAGAGACAGATGCATGAACGAGAGAGAAAAAAACAAACAAACCACAAAACAAAAGAAATGCACACTAGATAAATCCGAAGAAGGCAGAAACCAAAAAAGATAAGAAAAAGGAAAGGGATGAAAAGGAAAAAAAGAGAGAATATAGTCTCCCAGGTGGACAAAACAGGGTGATCCACTTGGTCCTAGGTGTATTTTGGTCTGTTTGTTAGCAGACACTAAATCCCAAAATTGTAAAGAAAACCAAACTTTATATATTTATATATATATATATAATTGAATACAGTGAAAGGAAGCCAAAAATGAAGAATATATGTATAAAATGTAAGTATAAAAAATGAACGTTAAAAAATGACTTAGGGGTGCCTGGGTGGCTCAGTCCATTAAGTGTCTGCCTTTGGCTCAGGTCATGATCCCGAGGTCCTGGGATCAAGTCCCGCATTGATATCCCTGCTCAGCGGGGAGTTTGCTTCTCCCTCTACTCCTCCCCTCTCTCATGCTCACACTCTCTCTCTCACTCTCTCAAATAAATAAATAAAAATTTTAAAAAATGATTTAAAAACAAAGAGTTGATACAATAAGAAACTAATTGAAAAGGAAAAAAAGGAAAAAAAAAAAAAGAAAATTTTAACCTGAAAGATAAACAACTCATGAGAAAAAACCTCGAACTCCATATATTATTTTCCCCTAGCACTGGAGTTTTGCAGTCCTGTGTACTCCATATACTCGGTGTTTGCCTGTTCTTCCAGCTGGTCTTCTGGTAGAGGGGCCTGCTGCACTGATTCTTAGGTGTCTTTGCCTAGGTGGAGTTGCACCATCCCTTGAGGGGGCCTGGCTCAGTGTAAGCTGCTTCAGGTTGTGCTAAGTGGCTTTTCTTCCCTGAAGGATTTCCACGCTGCTTTAGAGGATGAAAATAAAAATGGCTGTTCCCTGATCTCCAGCCCCAGAGCTGAAAGTTCATGGTACCCTTTCTTCAGTAAACTCTCAGAGATAAGCAGCCTTCCCTTTTGTGTGTGCCAAACTCTGCAGATTCCTGTGGTGTGCACCCACACTGATCCTCCCAGGGGAAGGTGGAAGGTTGTCATGTTTCTGCCCTTTGCAGGACCCCCACACAGAGAGCTGTCATTGAATCATGCTGTGGTTCATGTTTTATGGTGAACCAAGCTTAAAGCCCCCTCCTGGGCTCACTGAACTTAACCAATTTCCCTACTCCAATGCTTAGAAACTCTGCTGGCTCAGGCACCCCCATTCTTTCTGTGACCCTGAGTATTCTGAGGCCACACTCTACTACCTAAGATTCTGCCTCACTTCACCACCTGAGCATCATTCAGGCAGGGATGTCTCTCACTGGAGCAGATTTCTAAAGGTTCTGATTTTTGTGTTCCAGGGCTATACCACTCACTGGTAGCCAGCCTACAGAGAATCCCTCCCCCAGCCATTTATCTTCTGATAAATCCCCTTAGATTCACTTCTCCATACCTCCTATCTTGTAAAAAGTGGTTGCATTTTCTCTTTGTAGATTTCCAGTAATTCTTTTCTTATATCTCAGGTTGTATTCATAAGTGTTCAGAATGATTTGATAGTTATCTAGCTAAATTCAAGACACCTAATGAAAGGAAGTCCCCTACTCTTCTACTATTTTGCTTCCTTGGGAATATTGCCAAATTTATTCTGAGTCCAGCATTACTCTAATATGAAAACCAAAGATCCTACCAATAAAAGAAAATTACAAAAAAAAGCAAACTGAATTCAACAATACATTAAAAGAATCATTTGCCATGATTAAGTGGGATTTATTCCAGGGATGCAAGGTTGGTTTAATGTCTACCAATCAAATGATGTGATACTCCACATTATTAAAATGAAAAAGAAAAATCATATGGCCATCTCAATAAATGTGGACAATCATTTGACAAAATTCAACATCCATTCATGATAAAAGCTCTAAAAATGTGGACATGGAACATACCTCAACTTAGTAAAGGCCATATATCTGACAACTCAATAGTTAGTATTATACTCAATGATGAAAAGCAAAAAGCTTTTCCTCTAAGATCTGTAATAAGACAAGGTTGTTCACTCCTACCAGTTTTATTTAGCATAGTACTGGAGCCCAAGTCACAACAATCAGAAAGTAAAGAGAAATAAAGGCATCTAAATTGATAAGGAAGAAATATAATTGTCAGTATCTGCAGAAGAAATGATGCTATATAGAGAAAAATCCTAAAGATTCTGCTAAACACCATTAAAACTAATAAATGGGTTTAATAAATTTGCAGGAATTAATTTACAGAAATTTGTTGCATTAATTTACAGAAATATGTTGCATTTGAACTAGCAGAACAAAAAATTAAGAAAACAATCCATTAAAAATTACATCAAAAAATATCTTGGAAAAAAATTAACCAAGGAGGTAAAAGATCTGTACTCTACAAAGTTTAAGACTTTGATGAAGGAAATATAAGCTGACACACATACATGAAAAGACACACCATACTCATGAATTTCAAGAACTAATATTGTTAGCATGTTCATATTACTGGAAGCAATCTATAGATTCAATGCAATCCCTATAAAAATACCAATAGGGTTTTTCACAGAAGAACAAATAATACTAAAATTCATACTGAACTGGAAGAGACCCATAATGTCAAAGTAATCTTGAAAAAGAGCAATCAGACTATACTATAAAGTTATAATAATCAAAATAGTAAGGTCCTGGCACAAAAATAGACACATAAATCAAGAGAACAGAATACACATCCCAGAAAAAAAACACACTTACATAGTCAATTAATCTATAACAAAGAAGACAAGAATATACAATGAGGAAAAGAAAGTCTCTTCAATAAACGGTGTTGGAAAAACTAGATAGCTGCATTCATAAAATGAACCTGTACAAATTTCACATACCCATAATCAAAAATAAACTCAAAATTGGTTAAAAATTTAGATGTAAGACCTGAAACATAAAACACCTTAAAGAAACATAGACAGTGAACTCTTGCACGTTTGATCTGTCTCCACTGGCAAGAAAACAAAAGCAAAAATAAGTAATTAGGGCTATATCAAACCAGAAAGGCTTTGCGCAGTGAAGAAAACCAACAAAATGAAAAGTCAAGCCCATTTAATAGGAAAAAATATTTGTAAATTATATATCTTATTAAGGGGTCACATATGAACAATATATTTAGAACTCATACAACTCTACAGAAAAAAAACCCCAAAAAACTAAAAATACAATTAAAAATTGGGTAGACCTGAATAGAAGTTTCCCCAGAGAAGACCTACATATATCCAACAGAGAAATGAAAATGTGCTCAACATCACTAATCATCAGGGAAATGCAAGTCAAAAACAAAATGAGATATTATCTCACACCAATCTAAATGCTTAGTATCAAAAATCAAGAAATAACAACTGTGGTCAAGAATGTGGAGAAAAGGGAGACTTTGTGCAGTGTTGGTGGGAATGTAAATTGGTGCATACACTATGGAAAACAGTGTGGAGTCTTCTCAAAAAATTAAAAATATTAATGTGATATGAACCATTAATTCCACTTCTGGATATTTACCCAAAGAAAATGAAAACACTAATCTGAAATGATACATGTACCCTATGTTTATTGAAGCATTATTTACAATAGCCAAAATATGGAAGCTATGTATATGTCAATTGATAAATAAATAGATCAAGAAGATGTGATACATGATGTGCACATGCACACACACACACACACACACGAAATATCACTCAGCCATAAAATGAATAATACTTTGCCATTTGTGACACTGATAGGCCTAGACCATTATACACTAAGTGAAATGTCAGAGAAAGACAAGTACTTATGATTTCACTTATATATGAAATCCAAAATCAAAACAAAGGAAAAAAATTAAAACAAAAGCAGATTCATAAATATAGAGAACCAACAGGTTGTTGCCGGAGGGGAAGGAGGTGTATGAATTAGTAGAAGGAGATCAAGAGGTACAAACTTCCAGTTATAAAATAAATAAGTCATAGGGATAAAAAGTACAGCATAGGCAATATAGTCAATAGTATTGTAATATGATTATATGGTGTCAGATAATTATAGTTATCATGGTCAACATTTCATAATATATATAAATGACAAATCACTATGCTGTAATCTGAAATTACTATAATATTGTATGTCCAGTATACTTCAATAAAGACATGAATAATGAAATGAAGAAATAAATAAAGCAATAATGGCTGAAATCCTCCTAAACCTGGCAAAAGAAATGGATATCCAGATCCATGATTTCCCAAAGACACGAAATAGGTTGAACTCAAATAGGACTACACTGAGAAACATTATGATTAAATTGTCAAAATTAAAGATAAAGAAAGAATGGTGAAAGCAGCAAAAGAAAAAGGACACACAAGGAAACTCCCATAACACCATCAGCAAATGGAAACTTTTCAGGCCAGGAAAGAATGGAATAATATTTTGAAAATATTGGGGAAAAAAGCCAACCAAGAATTCTATACTCAGCAAAGTTGTCTTTCAGAAATGAAGAGACAAAGATTTTCCTGAACAGAAAAAGCTGAGGGAATTCACTACCATTAGACCTGCTTTACAAGAAATGCTAAAGGGAGTTGAGTGGAAGTGAAATGATGCTAATTAACATAAAAATTCAAAAAGGTAGTGTAAAATTCACTGGTAATAATGAATATATAGTAAAAGTTAAATCTTGTAATATGACAATGCTAGTGCATAATTCATTTACAATTATAGTTTAAAAGTTAAAAAAGCAAATGTAGTAAAAACAACCATGACTACAGTAATTGTTATTACTTATAACATAAAAATATGTAAACTGTAAAATCAATAACTTGTTAGGAGAAAAATAAATAAATGTGTAAATGTTAGATATAGCATTAAAGTTCTTGTTAGTTTAAAATAGGGGGTTAACATTTTATTTTTTATAAGCTTCATGGTAACCACAAAGGAAAAGCCTATAGTTATTACACAAAGAAACATGATTTAAAAAAACGTCAAAGCATACTAATACTAAAAGAAATCAAAATGCAAAAAAGCATTTCAGGTTAAGAAGCAAGGAACAGGAGCAGCTTGGGAAGATGACAGAGTAGGAGGACCCTGAGCCCACTCTGTCCAACATTTTTTTTTTAAAGATTTTATTTATTTATTTGACAGAGAGAGACACAGCAAGAGAGGGAACACAAGCAGGGGGAGTGGGAGAGGGAGAAGCAGTCTTCCCACGGAGCAGGGAGCCCAACGCGGGGCTCGATCCCAGGACCCTGGGATCATGACCTGAGCCGAAGGCAGACGCTTAATGACTGAGCCACCCAGGCGCCCCTCCGTCCAACATTTTTGACTAGATATTGTCCACACCTAAGTCAACAAACCAGAGTAATCCAAAAACTGGCAGAATAAACTCCACAACCAAATATAGAGAAGAAGCTGCATCTTAAAGGTTAAGAAGGTCAGAAAGGCAGAGGGAGGCTGCCCACAGCAAGCAGAGAGCTGTACACATGGAGAAGGTGAGAAATGAGCCTTCTCACTAGGGAGCTCACACAGGGAAGACTAATCCCCATAAGGTTTGGCTTTAAAAACCAGAAGGGTTAGGGTGCATGGCTGGCTCAGTCAGTAGAGCATGTGACTCTTGTTCTAGGGGTTATAAGTTTGAGCCCCACATTGGGTGTAGAGGTTACTTAAAAATAAAATATATAAAAAAAGAAAACCAAAAACCAACAGAGTGGCTGAACTACATGAGTTTGTAAAATCAGTGCTATTTGGAACCTGGAGGTTTTTTTTTTTTTTTTTTAAGATTTTATTTATTTGACAGAGAGAGACACAGCGAGAGAGGGAACACAAGCAGGGGGAGTGGGAGAGGGAGAAGCAGACTCCCCGCCGAGCAGGGAGCCCGATGCGGGGCTCGATGTGGGGCTCGATCCCAGGACCCTAAGACCACAACCTGAGCCAAAGGCAGACACTTAACGACTAAGCCACCCCGGCGCCCCTGGAACCTGGAGCTTTAAAAGTCTGCTAACTCAGCACTGGGTGAGCTGGGTGAGTGATATCTCCCTCACTGCCCTTAAAGAAACAACAGCCTGCAAGGAGAGGCAACATAAAAAAGGCAATTTATACAACGCTGGGGACAAACAGGAGATAAATCTATTCATACTGATTTTGGAGCATGTAGGAGGACTTCTCCAAATTCAGGAAGCCAGCGGGCACCATTTTCCTCTCCCACCCCCCAGCATAAACAAAGTGCCACTTGCAAGGGGCAGGGCATCATAGACACTTGCTACTTAACCCATTAGCAGTGTACTATGTCCACAACTTTTCCTGAGGACTAGCCCACTCCCTGGGCTAGGGCAAATTTTGTAAAAGACTCCCATGTGTCCCAATTAACTGCAGGGTCCATAGTTGTCACAATATGCCATGCATATCTCCTGTGGTGCACAGCTGTGCACCCCTATCCATTCTGTGCCCAGCCTCGTGCCCCACTCACAATCACACAGCATGCCTAGGCACCATTGCAAGCAGTGCCCAGCTGTGCACACTTAGGTACTTTCCTGTTCTTCTCCCAGCAGTATACTGCGAGCAGCCATAGCATGCCCTGCTAAAGTGCACACCCCCAGTCACCTTTGCACTTGGGCCCAGCCCTGCCAAGCCTCACTACTCCTGCAGTCCCTAGCATTCAGCCCCCACCCTCCACAGAACTTCAAGGGAGCCACGGTAGGATTAGTGGCCCAGCAAAAATTTTACTAATACTTTCACTCCACTCACAAGTTCCCTGGGGGACATGCCCACTCAGAGTTGGCCTGTATGCATACCACTAACCCCACAGAGAGCAAGGACAGCTCACAGCAAGAAGAGTTAGTGCAGTAGCCTATACTACAAAGGAAAAATAACTCAGACACAAAAGTAGGGCATAAGCAACACACAAAGGATCCTCTCATGAAAGGCCAGGTTCTGGTGAACAACATACACTGCACTGCAGGGCACTCCAGGCCCTCTTCTTCATAAAGCCACTACTTTCAAGAGCAGTTGACATAACTGACTTTCTTAACACAGAGAAACAGACACAGAGAGGGAGAAAAATGAGGAGATAGATAAATTTATCCTGAATTAAAAAAAAAAAAAAAGGTGGCGCCTGGGTGGCTCAGTTGTTGGGCGTCTGCCTTTGGCTCAGGTCATGGTCCCAGGGTCCTGGGATTGAGCCCCGCATCAGGCTCCCCACTCCGCGGGAGGCCTGTTTCTCCCTCTGCTGCTCCCCCTGCTTGTGTTCCCTCTCTCCTTGTCTCTCTCTCTGTCAAATAAATAAATAAAATCTTAAAAAAAAAAAAAAAACAGGACAAGGCCACAGCCAGAGATCTAAACAGAACAGATATAAGTAACATGCCTGATAGAGAATTTAATGCAATGATCATAAAGCAATGATCACTGGACTTGAGAAAAATGGAAGACATGAGAGAGACACTTAACACAGAGATAGGGAATAACAGAACAGGACATAAAGAGCACAATAAACAAAGGGAGAAACATGTTTGATGGAATGAACAGCAGGATGGAAGAAGCAAAGGAATGAATTAGTGACCCCAAAGACAGAGAAATGAAAAATAATCAAGCTGAAGAAAAGAGAGAAAACAAAATATGGAACATGAGAACAGACTTAGGGAACTCAGTGACTCCATCAAACATAATATTTGTATTATAGAAGTCCTGGAAGAAGGGGGACAGTAAATTTATTTGAAGAAATATAGCTGGAAACTATCCTAATCTGCAGAAGGAAACAGATAATCCAGATCCAGGAGGCACAGAGAACCCCCAACAAAATCAACAGTAGCAGAACTACACTAAGACATATTGTAACTAAATTTGAAAAATATACTGATAAAATTTCTTAAAAGCACCAAGAAAAAAAAAGTCATTAATTTTCAAGGGAAATCCCATAAGCAGGAGATTTTTCAGCAGAAACATTCCAAGCCAGAAGGGAGTGGCATGATATATTAAAAGTGCTGAATGAAAAAATCTACAGCAAAGAATACTCTATCCAGCAAGGCTATCATTCAGAATAGGAGAGATAAAGAATTTCCCAGGAAAACAAAAATTAAAGGAGTCCATGACCACAAAACCAGCCATACAAGTAATATTAAAGGGGACTATTTGAGCAGAAAGGAGAGATGAAAAGTGACACTATAGAGGTAGGGATCACAAAAGCAGTAAAAATGAATATTTCTGTAATAATTCAGTCAAGGAACACACACAAATTAATTAAAACGTGGGGGGAAGAAGAGAAAAGAATGGTTTCATATTCAAATGAACATCAACTTAATATAGACTGCTGTATACAGAAGCTGTTATATCCAAAGCTAATGGTAGCCAAATATCAAAAAACAATTATAAATATGCAAAGAATAAAGACAAGAAATTCAAATATATCACTAAAGAAAATCAAATAAACAAGAAAAAATAAATAAAAGAAAGGATCAGAGGAAATCTTCATAAACAACTGCAAAACAAATAATAAAAGGCAATAAATACATATCTATCAATAATTACTTTGAATGAAAATGGACCAAATGCTCCAATGGAAAGACATAGGGTGACAGAATAGATTAAAAGACAAGACCCATCTATATGCTGCCTACAAGAGACTCATTTTAGACCTTGACACCTGCAGATTGAAAGTGAAGGGATTGAGAAACATCTGTCATGAAAATGAATGTCAAAAGAGACCCCCAGTAGCAATACTTATATCAGACAAACTAGACTTTAAAACAAAGACTGTAACATGAGATGAAGAAGTGCACATATGATAATAAAGGGAACTATCCAACAAGAAGATCTAACAATTGTAAATATTTATGTCCCCAACTTGGAAGCACCAACATATGTAAAACAATTAATAACAAGCATAAAGGAAAAATTGATAATAACACAAGAGTAGAGGAATTTAACACCCCACATACATCAATGGACAGATCATCTACACATAAAATCAACAAGGAAACAATGGCTTGAATGACATACTGGAACAGATGGATTAAACTGATATATTCAGAAAATTACATTCTAAAACAACACAATACACATCTTTTTCAAGTGAACACAGAATATTCTTCAGAAGAGATCACATATTAGACCACAAAACAAACCTCAACAAATTCAAGAAGATGGAAACCATACCATGCATATTTTCTGATCACAGTGCTACGAAACTAGAAGTCAAACACAGGAAAAAACTGGAAAGAACACAAATATGTGGAGGTTAAATAACTTGCTACTAGACAATAATTAGATCAACCAAGAAATAAAAGAAGAAATTAAAAAAGTACATGGAAACAAATGAAAATGAAAACACAATATTTCCAAACCTTTGGGATGCAGCAAAAGAAGTTCTAAGAGGGAAGTTTACAGCAATACAAGCCTACCTCAAGAAGAAAAATCTCAAATGAACAACCTAAACTTAGGAGCTGGAAATAGAACACACACACAAAAACTAAAATCAGCAAAAGGAAGAAAACAATAAAGATTAGAGCAGGAAAAATGGTATAGAAAGTAAAAAAAAAAACCAACAAAAAACCCCAAAACCCAAAAATGACAACAATAGAACAGATCATTGAAACCAGAAGCTGGTTCTTTGAATAAAAATCAATAAAATTGATAAATTGATAAGCCAGACTTACCAAGAAAAAAATAAAACAGAAAGGACTCAAATTAATAAAATCACAAATGGGAGAGGAGAAATAACACTGCATAAATACATTCATAAAAGAATATTATGAAAACATATATGTCAGGAAATTGGATAACCTAGAAGAAATGGGTAAATTCTTAGAAACATATAAATTACCAAAAGTGAAACAGGAAAAAATAGAAAATTTGAACAGACCAATAAGTAGCAAAGACATTGTATTAGTAATCAAAACATTCCCAACAAACAAAAGTCCAGGGCCTGATGGATATACAGGAGAATTCTACCAAACTTTTAAAGAAGAATTAATGCCTATTCTTCTTAAACCAATCAAAACAATAGAAAAGGAAGGAAAACTTCCAAATTCATTCTATGAGACTAGCATTACCCTGACACCAAAAGTAGATAAAGACACCACTGATGTTGGCAAGGATGCAGAGAAAGGGGAACCCTATTACACTGTTGGTGGGAATGAAAACTGGAGCAGCCACTGTGGAAAACAGTATGGAGGTTCCTCAAAAAGTTAAAAGTAGAAGTAACTTACAATCCAGAAATTGCACTACTAGGTATTTATGCAAAGGATGCAAAAAACCTGATTCAAAGGGGCACATGCACCCAGATGATATTTGTAGCAGCATTATCAACAATAGCCAAATTATGGAAATAGCCCAAATGTCCATCGACTGATGAATGAAGAAGATGTGGTATTTATATATGTTTATATATATGGTATTTATATATGGGATGTAGTGCAAGAGTGGTTCAATATTCATAAATCAATCAAGGTGATGCATCACATCAATAAAAGAAAGTATAAGAACCGAATGATCCTTTCAATAGATGCAGAAAAAAAAAATTGTCACAGTAGAACATCCATTCATGATAATATATATATATATATATATATATATATATAAAACTTAGCCATAAAAAAGAATGAAATCTTGCCATTTGTAATGATGTGGATGGAGCTACAGTGTATTATGGTAAGCAGAATTAGTAAGAGAAACACAAATATATGATTTCACTCATATGTGGAATTTAAGGAACAAAACAGATGAACATAGGGGAAAGGTTAAAAGAGAGAGAGAGGGAGGCAAACCAGAAAACAGACTTAAGTATAGAGAACAAACAGGGTTGCTGGAAGGGAAGTGAGTGAGGGGTTGGGCTAAATGGGTGATAGGTATTAAGGAGGGCACTTGTAATGAGCACTGGGTATTATATGTAAGTGATGAATCACTAAATTCTACTCCTGAAACTAATATTACATGATATGTTAACAAGCTAGAATTTAAATGAAAACTTGAAATATTTTTTTTTTAAAGATTTTATTTATTTATTCATGAGAGACAGAGAGAGAGAGAGAGGCAGAGGGAGAAGCAGGCTCCCAAGGAGCAGGGAGCCTGATGCAGGACTCGATCCCAGGATGCTGGGATCATGACCTTAGCCAAAGGCAGACGCTTAACCATCTGAGCCACCCAGGCACCCGAAAACTTGAAATATTAAAAAAAAAAAAAACTATGGGCCAATATTCCTCATGAACATAGATGCAAAAATTCTGAGCAAAATACTAACAAACCAAATTCAACAATATGTTAAAAGATCATTCACTATGATCAAGTGGAATTTATTCCTGGGTTGCAAGGGTGGTTCAATATTCATAAATCAATCAATGTGATGCATCACATCAATAAGAGAAAGTATAAGAGCCAAATGATCCTTTCAATAGATGCAGGGAAAAAAAACTGTCACAGTAGAACATCCATTCATGATAAAAACCTTCAACAAGGTAGGTTTAAAAGGAACATACCTCAAGATAATAAAGGTCATACATTTTAGAGATATATGTTTCATTTTAGTATTTTTCACTCTATTCAATTTTTGCTTTCACTCTATTCAAGTTTTGCTTTCTTTGAGATTTTGGGATGTAGTGTCTTCTAACATAGACACCAAAATTCAATCAGGAACAAGTGGACCCTGCTTTGTTGACCCTGTGAGATTATAGTTCCCCCCCCCCCCCGCTTTTTTTTTATTTTGTTTGCTTGACTATTGTGGTTTCCAACAACTTCAGATTTGTCTAGGGTGTATTTTGCTTGGGTCATGGTTGATACTTTGGACTTTGCTCACTCGCTCACTCATCCTTCTCTGGACAAAATGACTGGAAGGAGGAATTCAAAATAAAAGACAAAAACAGAGGCAATGTTCTCTGCCACAGAGCTAATCAATATGGACATAAGATGTCAGAGAAGGAATTCAGGATAGCAACTATAAAGTTAATAGCTAGGCTTGAAAAAAGCATAAATGACAGTAGAGAATCTCTAAGGGCAGAAATGAGGTCTAATCAGATTGAACCTAAAAATGCTATAACTGAGATTCAGTTTAAATTGGATGCTCTAACAGCTAGGTTGAATGAGGCAGACAAGAGAATAAGTGATCTAGAGAACAGACTGATGGAAAGGAAGGTAGTTGAGGAAAAGAGAGAAACATGGAGGAAAAGAGAGAAACATGAAGGGAAAACAGAGCACATGAAGAAAGGCTTTGAGAATTCAGATACTCTGAAAAGAAAAAAATATCAGAATTATTGGGGTGCCTCAGGGGGAGGAAAGAGAGAGAAAGACAGAAGGTATATTTGAGCAAATCATGGCTCAGAACTTTCCCAATCTGGGGAAGGAAACAAGCATTTGTGTCCAAGAGGCAGAGAGGACCCCCTCCCAAAATCAATAAAAATTGATCAACACCCCTATATATAATAAATAGTGAAGCTTGCAAATGTTAGCGCAAAAGAGACTATCCTGAGAGCAGCGTGGGACAGGAGGTTCCTTACATACAGAGGGAGGAACATCAGAATAACATCAGACCTATCCACAGAAACCTAGGAGGCCAGAAAGCGTTGGCATGATATATTCAGGGTACTAAATGGGAAGAGAATGCAGCCAAGAATTCTTTATCCAACAAGGCTGTCATTCAAAATGGAAGGAGAGATAAAGAGCTTCCAGGATAGACAGAAACTGAAATAATATGTGACCACCAACGCAGCCCTGCAAAAAATATTAAGGGGGATACTGTAAACAAAGAGAGACCCCAAGAGTAATATAGACCAGAAAGGAAGAGAGACAATCTACAGAAACAGGGACTTTACAAGCAATACAATGGCATTAAATTCATACCTTTCAATAGTTTCTCTGATAAATGGGTTAAATTCTCCAATCAAAAGACACAGGGTATCAGATTGGATAAAAAAGCAGGACCCATCCATATGCTGTCTACAAGAGACTCATTTTAGACCTAAAGATACCTCCAGACTGAAAGTGAGGGGATGGAGAACCATTTACCATGCTAATGGACCTCAAAATAAAGCTGGGGTAGCAATCCTCATATCAGACAAATTAGATATTAAACCAAAGACTGTCGTAAGAGATGAAGAGGGATACTATATTATACTTAAAAGGTCTATCCAACAAGATCTAACAATTGTAAATATGTATGCCCCCAAAATGGGAGCAGCCAATTTTATCAACCTATTAATAACCAAAGTAAAGAAACACATTGATAATAATACATTAATAGAGGGGGACTTCAATACCCCACTCACATCAATGGAGAGATCATCTAAGCAGAAAATCAACAAAGAAACAAGGGCTTTGAATGACACACTGGAGCAGATGGACTTCACAGATATGTACAGAACATTCTATCCTAAAGCAACACAATACTCATTCTTCTTGAGTGCACATGAAACATTCTCCAGAGTAGATCACATGCTGAGTCACAAATCAGACCTCAACTGATGCCAAAAGATTGATATTATTCCCTGCATATTTTCAGACCACAATGCTTTGAAACTTGAACTCAATTACAAGAGGAAATTTGAAAGGAACTCAAACACTTGGAGGTTAAAAAGCATCCTGCTAAAGAATGAATGAGTCAACAGGGAAATTAAAGAATTTTTAAAAATTCATGGAAACTAATAATAATGAAAATACATAGGTTCAAAATCTCTGGGATACAACAAAGGCGGTCCTAAGAGGGAAGTACATTGAGATACAAGCCTCTCTCAAAAAATTAGAAAAGTCCCAAATACATAAGCTAACCTTACATCTAAAGGAGATGGACAAAGAATAGCGAAATAAAGCCTAAACTAAGCAGGAGAAGAGATATAATAAAATTAGAACAGAAGTCAATGAAATAGAAACTAGAAGAACAGTAGAACAGATGAACAAAACTAGAAGCTGGTTCTTTGAAATAATTAATAAGATCGATAAACCTCTGGCCAGACTTATCCAAAAGAAAAGAGAAAAGGGGGGGCGCCTGGGTGGTTCAGTCAGTTAAGCGTCTGCCTTAAGCTCAAGTCATGATCCTGGGTCCTGGGATTGAGCCCCCATCCAGCTTCCTGCTCAGCAGGGAGTCTGCTTCTCCCTCTCCCTCTGCCCCTCCCCCTGTTCATGTATTCTCTCCCTCAAATAAATAAAATTAAAAAAATAAATTTTTTGTAAAATTAATGCACAATGAAACAGGGTTATTCGCTTTATGAATTATGCTAAATTTTTAATGTAAAATATGTTCAATATTTCAACATATGAGTGTGTGAAATAGCTACTGAAATGAAGAGCCTGGCATTCTGATAACTACTTAGAACTTTTTGAAATGGAATAGTTTACAAATAAGATGCTCTAGACAGATTGGGGTTTTCAGGGCCAAGAACAGTGTGTGCAGTTTTGAAAATAAAGTGAGCTTCCTCTGCACATATCTGAGTGGTGATTGCTTGATTGGACAATTCAAATTTTAGTGACATTCTCTGTGATCATTAAGAATCGTTGTACAGTTTAAAATTATACACTTGCTAGTCAATACATTTGTTATGAAAATGAAATTGTTACTTTCAAACCATAGCAACATAAAAAGCCTGGGGCTGTTATGACCCCTAGTGGAGATAGATAAGAGTGCCACTAAGACTCAAAGTCTGAGCCATATTTTAAAAAGTACAACTGGAAGGCATTATGCTAAGTGAAATAAGTCAGAGGAAAAAAATACTATTATATCACTTCTGTGTAGAATCTAAAAAACCCCAAAACTCATAGAAAAATAAGTCAGACTTAGGGTTATCAGAGGCAGAGGGTGGAAGGAGAGGAGACTAGAAAAAGGTGGTCAAAATGTACAAACTTCCAGTTATAAGATAACATAAGTGCTAGGGAGGTACTGTACAACTTGATGACTATAGCTAGCACTGCTGTATTATATATAGGAATAATATATATAGGAATAGTAAATAATGAGTTCTCATCAGAAGGGTAATTTTTCCCTTTTAAATTCTTTATTTTTATTGTATCTATTTGGGAAGATAGGAGTTAGCTGAACCCATTGTGGTAAACATGTCACAATATATGTAATTCAAACCACCATGCTGTGCACCTTAATCATATGCAGTGGTATATGTCAATTATTTCTCAATAAAACTAGGGGATAACTATACAGAATACTGGAAGGAGACCTCACAGATGTGTAATTGTGTTTTGCAAGAGTCAGAGCAAGCATGATTTTAGAGATGGTTCAATGCTAAAAACAAAATATTTTAGGAATCCCAACAGAAGCGTTTGCTAAGAGGAGACATTCAAAAGATGAAGGGCCCTAAGAAACTTATGATGCTTAAGGTTGTCTCAATGAAGGAGCAATGGGAATCTCATTTATTTGTGAATGTTTGAGAACTCTAGTAGAGGCAGAACAAGTTTTGAGAAATCACCTTATGCAGAGACATTGCTAATTGAATGAAGGCAAAAATCACACACCCTCCATTATTACCTGTGGGTAAGACTATGCGCAATAGATATCCAGTTTCCCATGAGTCTAAGCCAGGTTGCAGAAAAAGGAGTAGGTATGGCCAATTTGGCCTAACAGGTGGATCTTATGCACTGGCAACTGGGGGACATGTGGAAAGAGACCACTAGAAATGACACCTGAAAGTGGCACTTTCCTTTAGTGTCCTAAATGTAAAAAAGCTGTTGAGATTTAGAAAACTAGACTAACAAAACCGAATAGACAACAAGGACACTTATTCCTATGTGAACACATTGTGACAGAGGTGACACCTGTATTGCAAGGGAAAATATTTTTCGTCAATTACTGATGTTTGGTTCACTGGATATCCATATAGTAACAAAAGTAAGTGAATCTTGATTTCTATTTTGCATATACACAAAAATCAAGTGGGTTAACTAAGAGTATGTTTATGACCTTACAGGTAGGCAATAAACATGTAGAATACATATACCAATAGCTGTTTTTATTTTTTATTTTTTAAAGATTTTTATTTATTTATTTGAGTGAGAGAGAATGAGAGAGAGAGAGCATGAGAGAGGGGAGGGTCAGAGGGAGAAGCAGACTCCCTGCTGAGCAGGAAGCCCGATGTGGGACTCGATCCTGGGACTCCAGGATCATGACCTGAGCCGAAGGCAGTCGCTTAACCAACTGAGCCACTCAGGTGCCCCCCAACAGCTGTTTTAATGTCAGCTTCTCTACTAAATCTATTATATTGCATCACTTTGGGACTGTTTTTATTGATTGATTTTTCTCCTCACTATGGGTTGTATTTTCCTGCTTCTTTGCATGCCTGGTACTTTTGTTTGTTTGTTTGTTTTTGAGTATAGTTGATACACAAGGTTACATTGGTTTCAGTTATACAACTTAGTGATTTGACAAGTTTATACATTTTTCAGTGTTCACTACAAGTGTAACTATCATCTGTCCCATTCATTACATTGCTATTACAATATCATTGACTGTATTCCCAATGCTGTACCTTTTATTCCTATGACTTATTTAGTCCATACCTGGAAGCCTGGATCTCCCTCTCCTCTTCACCCATTTTGCTCAACCCTCCACCCCACTCCACTCTGGCAACTCTTTATTAGTTCTCTGTATTTATAGGTCTAATTCTGCTTTTTGTTTATTCATTTGTTTTTCTTTTTTTCCCTTAGATTCCATTTATGAAGTGGAATCATATGATATCTGTCTTTCTCGGTCTGACATATTTCACTTAGTATAATACCCTCTAGGTCCATCCATGTTGTCTCAAATGGCAAGCTATCATCCTTTTATTTTGACAGTATAATATTTTAGTGCATGTGTGTGTGTGTGTGTGTGTGTGTACATGTGTGTCACATTTTCCTTATCTATTTGTCTACTGGTGAACTTAGGTTGCTTTGATATCTTGGCTATTGTTAAAAATGCTACAATAAACATAGGGGTGCATATATTTTTTGAATTAGTGTTTTTATTTTTTTGGTAAATACCGAATAGTAGAATTATTGGATCATATGATAGTTCTATTTATAATTTTTTAAGGAACCTCCATATTGTTTTTTTTCACAGTGGCTGTACCATTTCCACCAGCAGTGCATGTGTTCCATTTTCTCCACATCCATGCCAACACTTATTTCTTGTCATTTTTATTTTAGCCATTTTAACTGGCACAAGTGATATCTCACTGTGATTTTGATTTCCATTTCCTTGATGATTAGTAACGTTGCACAACTTTCCATGTGTCTGTCTATGTCTTTTATGGAAAAAAGATATCTATCTAGGTCCTCCACCCATTTTTAAATGATATTATTTGGGTTTCTTTTTTTTTTTTCTTGGTATTGAGTTGTATAAGTTTTATTTATTTTGGATATTAACCTATGAATATATCATTTGCAAATATCTTCTCTCATTCAGTATATTGTCTTTTTGTTTTGTTGATGGTTTCCTTTGCTGTGTGGAAGTTTTTTATTTTGATGTAGTCCCAATGTTTATTTTTGTTTTTGTTTCCCTTGCCTTAGGAGACATACCTAGAAAAATGTTGCTACAGCCAATGTCAGAGTATTTACTGTTCGTGCTCTCTTCTAGGATTTTTATGCTTTCAGGCCTCACATTTAAGTCTTTAATCCATTTTGAGTTTATTTTTTGTATAGTGTTAGAAAGTGGTCCAGTTTCATTCTGTTATATGTAGTTGTCCAGTTTTCACAGCACAATTTATTGAAAAGGCTATCCTTTCCCCATGGTATATTCTTGTCTCCTTTGTCATAAATTAATTGACATTATGATCATGGGTTTATTTCTGGGGTCCCTATTCTGTTCTATTGATCTATGTGTCTATTTTTTTTTTAAAGATTTTATTTATTTGACAGAGAGAGACACAGTGAGACAGGGAACACAAGCAGGGGGAGTGGGAGAGGGAGAGGGAGAAGCAGGCTTCCCGCCGAGCAGGGAGCCCGATGTGGGACTCGATCCCAGGACCCTGGGATCATGACCTGAGCCGAAGGCAGACGCTTAACCGACTGAGCCACCCAGGCGCCCCGATCTATGTGTCTATTTTTGTTAGAGTACCATACTATTTTGATTACAAGAGTTTTGTGGTATATCTTGAAATCTGATAATGTGATACCTCCAGCCTTGTTCTTCTTTCTCAGAATTGCTTTGGCTATTCAGGGTC
This sequence comes from Neomonachus schauinslandi, assembly GCF_002201575.2. Classification (NCBI taxonomy): domain Eukaryota; kingdom Metazoa; phylum Chordata; class Mammalia; order Carnivora; family Phocidae; genus Neomonachus; species Neomonachus schauinslandi. Next base: position 58,611,731 of record NC_058419.1, read on the forward strand.
TTCTGTGGTTCCGTACAAATTTTAATATTATTTGCACTACTTATGTGAAAACTGCTACTGGTATTTTGAAAAGGGTTGCATTGAATATATAGATTGCTTTAAGTAATATGGACATTTTAACAATATTAATTCTTCCAATCCATTAGCTTGGACTATCTTTCTATTTGTTTTTCATCTTCAATTTCTTTCAATTTCATTTCAATAATTTTCAGAGTACTGATCTTTCACCTCTGGTTAAGTTTATTCCTTGGGATTTTATTATTTTTGGTACAATTATAAATGGCATTGTTTTGTTAAATTTTTGTTTCTGCTACTTTATTATTTGCATACAGAAATGTTACTGATTTCTGGGTATTAATTTTGTATCCTGCCAGTTTACTGAATTCGTTTATTACTTCCAGTAGTTTTTTGGTGAAGTCTTTAGGATTTTCTATGTAGAGTATCATGTCATCTGAAAGGAGTGAGAGTTTAACTTCTTCTTTACCAGTATGGATATCTCTTATTTCTTTTTCTTGTCTGATTGCTTCTAGTACTATGTTGAATAAACATAGCGAGGGTGGATATCCTTGTCTTGTTTCTAAACTTAGAAGAAAATTTATCAGTTTTTTACCATTGAGTATGATGTTAACTGTGGGTTTTCATATATGGCCTTTATTATATTGAGAAAAATTTTCTCTCACTCCACTTTGTTGAGAGTTTTTATCATGAATAGATGCTGAATATTGTCAATTTTTTTCTTTTTCTCTTTTTTTATAAAGTTTTTATTAAATTCCAGTTACTTAACATATGGTACATTAGTTTCGGATGTACAATATATTGATTCAACACTTCCATACAACACCCAGAGCTCATCACAGCAAGTGCACTCCTTAATCCCCATCACCAACTGAACCAACCTCCCTACCCATCTCCCCTCTGGTAACTATCAGTTTGTTCTCTATAGTTAAGAGACTGTTTCTTGGTTTGGTTCTCTCTCTCTCTTTTTCCCCTTTGTTTTGATTCTTAAATCCCATATATGAGTGTAATCATATGGTATTTGTCTTTCTTTGACTGACTTATTTTGCTTAGCATAATACTGTCTAGCTCCATTCACATTGTTGCAAAAGGCAAGATTGAATTCTTTTTGATGGCTAATATTCCAATATATATATCTAGATATAGATCTAGATATGGATATAAATATAGATATAGATAGATACAGATAGATATATATAGATATATTTCATTTGTTCTTTGTTGTTTTCTTTTAGATTTTTTAAAATTCAAGTTAGTTAACATATAGTGTATTATTAGTTTCAGGGCTTAGGATTTAGTGATTCATCAGTTGCATATAACACCCAATGCTCATTACATCTTCAAGTGCCCTCCTCAATGCCCATCAACCAATTTCCCCACTCCCCCATTGACCTCCCCTCCAGCAACCCTCAGTTTGTTCCCTATAGTTAAGAGTTTCTTGTGGTTTGATGGGGCACCTGGGTGGCTCAGTTGTTAAGTGTCTGCCTTCAGCTCAGGTCATGATCCCAGGGTCCTGGGATTGAGCCCCATATCAGGCTCCCTGCTCCACGGGAAGACTGCTTCTCCCTCTCCCACTCCCCCTGCTTGCATTCCCTCTCTCGCTGTGTATCTCTCTGTCAAATAAGTAAATAAAATCTTAAAAAAAAAAGAGTTTCTTGTGGTTTGACCCTCTCTTTTTTTATCTTATTTTATTTTTCCTTCCTTTCCCCTGTGTTCAATTCTGTTTCTTAAATTCCACATAAAAGTGAAATCATATGGTATTTGTCTTTCACTGATTAACTTATTTCACTTAGCATATTACACTCTAGTTCTATCCACGTTGTTGCAAATGGCAAGATTTCATTCTTTTTGGTGGCTGAGTAATATACCATTACACACACACACACACACACACACATGCACACACACACATATATAACACGTCTTCTTTATCCATTTACCAGTCCATAGACATCTGGGCTCTTTCCATATTTTGACTTTTATGGACATGCTGCTATAAACATTGGGTTGCATGTGCACCTTCGAATCACTATTTTTGTATCCTTTGGATAAATACCTAGAAAAGGGCACATGATGTAATGAGCACTGGGTATTATATAAGATTGATGAATCACTGACCTCTACCTCTGAAACTAATAATACATTATATGTTAATTAATTGAATTCAAATTGTGGTCATGCACTGAAATAAAGCTCTCAGATACCAATCTGAGCAGTCGTGCAGGGCTGCCTTTACAAGGGAGAGTAGCAGAAGCTGAATTCTGCACATAGCTTTTATTTTATTTTATTATCAAAAAAGCAAGGACAGATTTCTCAAAGCATGGGGAAAGAATACAAAGAGACGGCAATTATCTTGAAGCTGAAAAGGAGGCCTGCACCTTCCCCTACACGAGGGCACGCAGGGAGGCAGTCATGGGATAAGGGAAGAATGGGATGTTTGTGCTAGCAATTGCCTGAGGCAGGAAGGGGAGCTGAACATTACTTTCTTTCATAGCTCCCAATCTATACCCTGCCCAAGAAGATGATGGGATCCTTTGGTATCAGGCTATTGGGTTCAGTAGTCCAAGAACAGGAATGCTGCTGATGTTTCAGCTGCTTCCACAATCACCCTTTAGGGTTTACAATACATTTTCTAAGAATAACTCCACAGTTCCCCTTTTTTCATTTACTGGGATTTGTAGGTGGGCTATCAAAGGGGGTGGAGAGGATCTGTGTGGTTGCTACAAGTGTGTATCGGGTCCTCCAGGCAGAACAGCAGGAGCAGCTCGCCTTAATGATTAAACGAGAAAGAAAATCATTAAAAGCAGTATAGCTATGTAAAACCAAGAGGGGAGATTGAGCCCAGAGAACCAGTTTTTTTGATTGAGCCAGGTAGAAATGTCATTGAGAGTATTAATGGTAACTTGTTGACTTTCTTGTTGGAGTTCCTGTATTTGTAAATCTTGCCATATCTTACATAAACACCCCAGGAAGTAACTAAAATATTACCCATAACTACCTAAAACTGAAGGTGAAAAAAAGGGGGGGTGGGGAGGCCTATTAAAATACAACTGCTATAATAGCTCTTTTGACCAAAATCTATCCATAGCCTCAAGATTACTTGTCAATGACAAATGCAAATCTTAAAAATATTCTACAGAAATATTAGTAAAAAAATTAGTCATTAGAGCAGGTAAATTTTACTTGTTCCATCTGCCAGAGACACAATTTGAATTCAACTGTGTGTGTGTGTGTGTGTATGTATATATATATATATATATATATATATATATATATATATATATATTAGTTAATTTTGTAATGTATCTGATTCATGGCAAAATTTGTTGGAATAGAAGCTATAGGGTCTCTGTGTCTGTGTCTGTGTTTATATGTCTATGGGTGTGTGTTATATATATGTGATTTTTCTCTACCTCTGAATGGTATTGTCAAAATTAATTTATACTAAAAATTTTGTTTAATTGGCTTAAGAAAAATAAGTACTTATCAAATTAAATATTTCTAAACTCTAAGAAATATAATAGAAACTGATCCAATGGTTTTCAAGTTTGCATGATCTGGGATAACATTCAATAAATAAAAGATAGTTGGTTTAATTAAAATGGCTTCAGAGTTATCAGCATTAAACATAAAACAGACATACAATTTTTATTTCACCTGAGTTTATTAGTCAAATAAGCTCATTTTATCTTTGTTACAAAATTTGTCATGATGGTTAGCTATATCAGTGTCTTATGACATTTTCATAAGTAATATAAATTTAATTGTTAAGAACCAATAAATTTAAGTGAGGTAAAAGTTTTTAAATGAACTTTTCAACATCAATTATATTTTGTGATATGTCTACTTAAATAGTTTTGTCACCAGCTAGACTCCAAGACCTGACCTTCACTAACTGCTTATACTCATTGACCTTTGTCCCACTTTTTCCCTTAAGCTCTTGTTTCCAGCTTATCTCTCTTTTTAAAAATTCATTTATTTCTTTGAGGGGGGAGGGGCAGAAAGGGAGGGAGAGGGACAAGCAGACTCCACCCTGAGTGTATCCCCACATGGGGCTCAATCTCATGACACTGAGATCATGACCTCAGACAAAACCAAGAGTCACATGCTCAACCAACTGGCCACCCAGGCTCCTTTCCAGCTTATGTCTTAACTCAGGCAAATGGAAACTGAAACCACCCCTCTAGAAATAGCAATTGCCCTGACAAGGCCTCCAGCCAACCCAGACGACCCAGACCAGTTTGAGAGTAATCCCCATCTTGTACCTGTTCAGATGGACCACGGAATGACCTCTAGAATGACCAACAACTACCTTTACCTCATTATAATACTAAAATCTCTGCCCAAGGAGGAGCACAAACTCATCCATATAACATACAATGTATGTATAACCATGTTTCCTTAAGGCGGATGCACAGCCTTATGCCCACCTCTACATATGACGGCAAGGCTTCCCTATCTAAATATTCATCCAGCCCTAAATAAAAGGAACCCATGCATCCCTCACTTGGGAAGACATGGCTTTGGAAGTTATTCCCCAGGACCTCTTTATTTGCTGCAAATAAAGTTTACTTTGTGCAACAACTCTGCCTGGTGTATCTGTGACTGACCAAGGAGCAAACTCATGGTGGTTTGGTTACAGTTTCCCATATCTCTTCAGTAACTTACACCCTTAGAGTTTTTCTAAATTAAGTTAAATGATGGAAATTAATTGAATATCTAGATTATTTCTAAATAAGATAAAATACTGAAACATTAATTACTGAACATAGTTTTATTGACTTCCAGCTTATTACAGAGAAGCTAAAGATATTTGGGTGTGTTAGCAAATATGTCCAGTACTATGTTGAAATTATAGTAAAATATCATATGCTTCCAGAAATTATGAAATGTATTCATAAATTTGTCAATCTACAGAAGCTGATATAACAGATCACAGTTTATAAATTTTTATGACTTTTTGTTTTAAGATTGTTAGTTCTTTAAAATTTTGTGTTTCTTTCCAGATTTGAGGAAACCTCTTCTCCTAAGCTATCTATGACTTACCACAATTTGGCAAAGTATATTTTTGGGAACAAAATTTAAACAATTCTTTTTTTTAATCTATACTGATCCCTCTAGAATTTGAACTTTTAGTGAGTATTCTTATTTTCGAGGCAATATAGTTATTTGCATGAATTCAATAAGAATCTCTTCTTGTAATAGGACATAATTGGAAACATTGGCTATATTACCAAGTCTCTGACTGGAATACCATATCTGGGAGAAATATGCATGGACTCAGATATGACTAGACATCTTTAAGGAACTAAGGTTGAATTTATGAAGCCAATAAAGCCCCTTGGAAAATTTGGCCTGGTACCTTGCTGCCAGGGTTCTCAGCAGCCTTACCAGGTGAGTAAGAAAGGGCATTTTCTGGCAGGCCCAGGAACCTCAGGATATTTTAGGGACTTCAAGAAGATAGGAACTGGGGCGCCTGGGTGGCTCAGTTGGTTAAGTGACTGCCTTCGGCTCAGGTCATGATCCTTGAGTCCCGGGATCGAGTCCTGCATTGGGCTCTCTGCTTAGCAGGGAGTCTGCTTCTCATGCTATCTGTTTCTCTTCTCTCTCTCTCAAATAAATAAATAAAATCTTAAAAAAAAAAAAGAAGATAAGAACTTACTCAAACCCATAGATAATGCAGACAAAGTCTGATAGCAAATCTTTGGCTTGCTATTATCAAGAGGCTTTTAAGAGTCCACTTTGACATTCCATGTGAAAATGTCCAGTAGAGCAGACTTAAAAGAGCCTATATAGTCAATCACTATTCTTGCTTCAGTTATGTAAATAATCAGTCCAAGTTTAATGAAACTAGATTTATTTTGCAGCCAGATCAGTCTTACTTTGATTATCTCTGATTGAAATGGGGGTGAGTATAGGGGGAAAATATGTTTCAGTGGAAAGCTATAGTACACCCTTGTTGATATATTTGAGTCCTCTTAATTGTCTTTAAAATTTTGTTGCTTGCCTGTAAACTGGACTGGATGTTGAATTCTAGTTTTCTGCAGTAGCTGGCTACAAATCTCCAAACTAATGTTTCCAATTTTTCTCCGATCCTTCTAACTTGGAATTATTAAGAAATGTCACCTTTTTCTGAAGCTATGCAAGCTAAAGTTGGATAACTTAATAAAAACTTCAGAGAAATTGATGTGGGAAACAGAGGCAGAAGGAAATGTAGATAAAATTAAATCTCCTTATAACCTGTAGCTCTTTGACAAATACTTGAGATGGGCAGGTTATAACATTCCTCCAGGACCCTGAGTCTCCTTTAACATATGGAAGTCCTTTTGGAACTTCCTTTATCTTTATTTCTCCGAACCCCAAAATATATAATCAGTTGCTCCTCACAGAGAGCAGCAGGGAGAAGTGGCAGCAGCTCTTTTTGCCCATGAGTCCCGTCCACATGCTTTAATAAAACCATCATTTTGCACTGAAGACATCTCAAGAATTCTTTCTTGGCTGTCAGCTCTGGACCCCACCAACACAACAACATTCAAAAAAACTGCATCAAAATCAGTACAACAGCTCATGTATAAACAGTCTTTATTCCTAATACTATGTGCATCCCTCAGAAAGATTACTAGAGACATTCAAACTATAAAACAGGATACTCTGTCAGGTTGCCACTGCCTGTCCTCACTTCATCTGAAGATGTTTTGAGCATGACATCTAGAAATCTCAACTGGCCAATTCAGATTGGGTTTATAGTTGGCTCTGATCATTATGATGATGGATAGTTGGAAGAAAGGCAGGCAGGGACAAGGGGTTTACCCTATGAGGAAACTACCATTAAAAGGATTTTACACCACCCTTGAAGGAGCCCTCCACCCTTTCCCATGTGGTAGGCAGATGACAAAAACCTGACTGGGTGACAGGCTCATGGAGGGTTAATCAGATTAATACAGCCCACCAACAAACCTATCAAAACCCCTAGACTTAGAAACTCTGGTGACAACTTTCTTGGGTTCCCTCCCTCTTTGGGAGCTTTGTACTATCATTCAAACTTTACTATTGCTCAATAAACGGTACTTTGTTGCCCACCACTCTTCATCTGGTCTACCTCTTCATTCTTCAAAGCGGCATGACCAAGAACCACAGACAGTAAAGGAGAAGAAATCCTGTAACAATTAGCCATTGCTTTCCTTTTGTTTCCATAGGATTGACTCTTACTACATACCTGGTATATATATTTGTACCATATAAGCCTAACTTTGGGAACCCACCTGCCTCACTGCCTCCTGAAATGAGATGACCGTTTAACTAAACTGACCTATACTCAAGACTAAAAGACTGGTTCAATGCGATATGGAGCAATCTAACAACTCAGGTCAGGTTCAAACCTACTTACACCAGCTATTCCAAGATGTTAAAATATTCCACAATATTACCCAATCTTTGAACAGATTCCTAGGGCCCCTGAGAACCCTGACCTATTTTCATGACTGGAAACTTGAAGTTTGGGACAACGGCTAAGACTGGATTTCAGATTATTGCTTCTATACTTGTTATAGGATTTGCTATTGTAGTCCTATTTCAACATGTCCTTTCTTGTTTACAACACATTCTTACCCCTGACTTTTAGCATATCTTCTTCCCAGTCCATTAAAAGCCTTAACATTAAATCTGATGCCTGCAGCATCACAGGGTGCATTATAGTGTAAGCCTTGATATTGATTTTTCTTTTTTTGTGATGCAAGCACCTGAATTAAACTTTGATTGCTGAGGCATGCACTTCAAAGGGGCATCCACTTAGAAATGGCTATCTGAATGAACACACTGCCAGCCACATGATGTGATTAAGAGCCAAATTGCTTACCCCCTCCCACCAGCTCCTTTGATTTCCATAACCAGCCATTTGGGCTGCTTGTTTGTTTCTTGTTTTGTTTTTTGTCTCTTCCTATGCTTTAAATTTCCACTCATATTTTGAATTTACTACTGAAGAATGAAACTGTGAAACCCCAGCACCCCCCTCTTGAATCCAATTAAAGCAGAACCCCAGGCCTGTGCATGCTCTCTCTGCCCCCTCACAATTGTGCTGTGTGGCCCTGGGTGTGCTGTGTAAATTCCAGGATTTGTAATCAATAAATCTATCTCTTTCAAAGTTTCCTAATTGTTATTGTCGAGGGCATCTTGCAATCATAAGCTCCTGGTTAGTCTGGTCCAGCCACAATATTGGTTATTGATAATTTGAGACCAGCACAAAATAATTCCTTAGCATATTATTCATAGTTGTTTTAAATTCCCAGTCTGATAATTCCAATATTTCTGCCATGTCTGGTTCTAATGTTTGTTCTGTCTCTTCAAATTGTGTTTTTCACCTTTTAGTGTGCTTTATAATTTTTCTTGATAGCTGGACATAATGTATAAGGTAAAAGGAGCTGCTAAAAACAGGCCTTTAATAATGTTGTGATGAGGTGTGGGGTAAGGGGAAGTGTTCTATAATACTGTGATTATTCTCAAACTTTTAGTGGGCCTATGCCTCTGGATTGTAAACTTGACATTTTTTTTTCTCTCCCTTTAGGTGGGACCAGATGGTTAGAGCTGGCTGGAGTTGGATATTTCCCTCCTTGCCTGTGGAAGGCCAGAGCTGACTATATTGGGTACTTTGTCCACTGTAGTTAGGTTCTGATGACATTACAGCAGGTTAGGCTCTGGTTAACTAGGTCTTCCTGAGGGCAGGCCTTGTTAAGAATAGAGTGCTCTGGATATTTCAAAATGGTTCCTTTTCCTCTCTCTTCGCCCAAAGTAGGAAAGGATTTTTCTCCGATATTTACTGTGTAAGCCTGGTCTAGCTCCTGTATTTAAAGGATACAAAATTGTGGGGGCTTTTCTAGAACTGCTGGACCTGGAGTTTTTAAATCTCAAAATTGTCCATACTGAACCTCTAGCAATTTATCAATTACATTTCTAGTTTTCCTACCCTGGCACTGGTCCCTGTTGTGGTTTCTGCTCATGAGTCTCTACTCTGGTAAGTTATTATTTTGTGTATTTGCCTGTAGGTCTCTCCAGTTCTGGAGACAGTTTGCCCTGTGTCCTCACCAATCTTAAAGATACTAGAATATTTGATTTTTCAGTCTGTTCAGCCTTTTAACTTGCTATTATAATACAGTGGTAGCTTCCAAACTCTTTACATAGAGAACTGGATGTTAGGACACTTTTTTAGGAATAGGAATGGGTTTGAACAAATGGCATGAACTGCTTGGGTATTTGTGACTTGTTTTTATGTTGTGGGGCATTTGTGTGAGTTGATTTGACTTAAAGTATAAAAGGCAGAATGGATAACTACTAGGTCTCTGGTGACCTACTTTTAAATGATATATGAATGGATGGACGCTAAATTTTAGAGAAAATTTTTAGTAAAATGGAGAGAAAAAAAGGATGGTTATTTTGGCATTCTATGTATCTGTTTTTCCTCATTCTTACCTAATATGTATGGTAACTTGGCATTTTTCCATTACATTCTATCAAGACCACACAGTTCATTTTATTTATTCCTCTTCTATGAAGATCCTAAATCACACTGCTGTAAAGAACAGTAGAAACTAGTAGGATGTCTAGAGAGGTTAGTAGTAATGTGCCCCCCCCTTACCTTTTAAGCCTGTCTATGTCTATAACCTATATTGATGTGATTATTGAAAAAAACTCTCAAATAAGAAAGTCTCAATCAAGTTCATTACATCACTAGGTTAACTGTTTTGTTTTTTAATTTTTTATTGTTATGTTAATCACCATACATTACATCCTTAGTTTTTGATGTAGTGTTCCATGATTCATTATTTGTGCATAAAACCCAGTGCTCCATGCAGAACGTGCCCTCTTTAATACCCATCACCAGGCTAACCCATCCTTCCACCCCCCTCCCCTCTAGAACCCTCAGTTTGTTTTTCAGAGTCCATCGTCTCTCATGGTTCGTCTCCCCCTCCAATTTCTCCCCCTTCAGTCTTCCCCTCCTGCTATTTTCTTCTTCTGTTTTATTTTTTCTTAACATATATTGCATTATTTGTTTCAGAGGTACAGATCTATGATTCAACAGTCTTGCACAATTCACAGCACTCACCATAGCACATACCCTCCCCAATGTCTATCACCCAGCCACCCCATCCCCTCCCCCCCACCCCCCACTCCAGCAACCCTGGAGTTTGTTTCCTGAGATTAAGAATTCCTCATATCAGTAAGGTCATATGATACATGTCTTTCTCTGAAGAGCTACCATACGATCCAGCAATTGCACTACTGGGTATTTACCCCAAAGATACAAATGTAGGGATCTGAAGGAGTACATGCACCCCAGTGTTTATAGCAGCAATGTCCACAATAGCCAAACTATGGAAAGAGCCAAGATGTCCATTGACAGATGAATGGATAAAGAAGATGTGCTATACACACACACACACACACACACACACACACACACACACACACACACACTGGAATATTATGCAGCCATCAAAAGGAATGAGATCTTGCCATTTGCAATGACGTGGATGGAACTGGAGGGTGTTATGCTGAGCAAAATAACTGTTTATTTTTTAATCAAGTTTAAAAAAAAACTTTAACTGGTCTAAGCAATCTAGTTTGCTTTGATAGGAAATGTACTAGAACAGTAATTTTTAAAATAGAAAAAGGAAAGATACAGACACAAAACACAGTTTTTTTCTTTTTTTTACCTTTACAAAAGGTTTTTTTTAATTTAATTCCAGTATAATTAACATATAATGTTCTATTAGTTTCAGGTGTACAATATAGTGATTCAACAATTCCATTCATCACCAGTGCTCATCACAACACACTCCTTAAAGCCCATCACCTATTTCACCATCCCTCCACCCACTTCCCCTCTGGTAACCACCAGTCTGTACTCTACAGTTAAGAAGTCTGGTTCTTGTTTTCTCTCCCCTCCCTCTCTCTCTGTCTCTCCCTTGCTTATTTGTTTTGTTTCTTAAATTCCACTTGTGAGAGAATACATGGTATTTGTCTTTCTCTGACTGACTTATTTCACTTAGTGTTATACTTTCTAGCTCCATCCGTGTCATTGCAAATGGCAAGATTTCACTATTTTATATGGCTGAATAATATTGCATTTCATACATATGCCATTTTTGGGGTGTCTGGGTGGCTCAATGTGTTAAGCGTCTCCCTTCTGGTCAGGTCATGATCCCAAGGTCCTGGGATTGGGCCCCACATTGGGTTCCCTGCTCAGTGGGGAGCCTGCTTCTCCCTCTGCCGCTTTCCCTGCTTGGGCTCTCTCTCATGCACTCTCTCTGGTAAATAAATAAATAAAATCATACATATATATATGGTATACATGTGATATATATATGTGTATATATACCATTTTATTTATTCACTCATCTATCAATGGATGCTTGGGCTGCTTCCATAATTTGGTTACTGTAAATAATGTTATAAACAGGGGTGCATGTATCCCTTTGACTTAGGGTTTTTGTAGTCTTTCAGTAAACACCCAGTACTGTGATTCCTGGATTACAGGATAGTTCTATTTATAGCTTTTTGAAGAACCTCCATACTGTTTTCAATAGTGGCTGCAACATTTTGCATTCCCACAAACAGTGCAAGAGGGTTCCCCTTTCTCTACATCCTTGCCAACACCAGTTGTTTCCTGAGTTTGTTTGTTTGTTTGTTTAATTTTAGCCAGTCTGACAGGTGTGAGATGATATATCACTGTAGTTTTGATTTGCATTTCCCTGATGATGAGTGATGATGAGGATCTTTTTATGTCTGTTGGCCATCTGGATGTCTTCTTTGAAAAAATGTCTATTCATGTCTTCTGCCCATTTTTTTGATTGAATTATGTGTTTTTCTGTTTTTGAGTTGTATGAGTTTTTTTATATATTTTGGATATTAACCCTTTATCTGATATTTCATATCCAAATATCTTCTCCCATTCCATAGGTTGCCTTTTATTTTGGTGATCATTGTCTTCACTGTGAAGAAGCTTTTTATTTTGATGTAGTCCCAAGAGTTCATTTTTACTTTTCTTTTCTTTGCCTCAGCAGACACATATCAAGAAAAATGTTGCTAGGCTGATATCCAAAAAATTACTGCTTATGCTCTCCTCTAGGATTTTTATGGTTTCCTGTGTCCATTTAGGGCTTTAATCCATTTTAATTTATTTTTGGTGTATGGTGTAAGAAAGTGGTCCACTTTCATTCTTTTGTAGGTGGATGTCCAGTTTTTTCAACACCATTTGTCTAAGAGACTGTCTTTTTCCCATTGGGTATTCTTTTCTGCTTTGTGGAAGATTAAGTGATGATATAATTGTGGGTTCATTTCTGGGTTTTCTATTCTGTTCCATTGACCTATTTTTGTGCCAGTACCAACTGTTTTGATCACTACAGCTTTGTAACATAACTTGAAGTCTGGAATTGTGATGCCTCTAATTTTGCTTTTCTTTTCAAAATTGCTTTGGCTGTTTGGGGTCTTTCGTGGTCCCATATAAATTTTGGGATTTTTTTCTTCCAGTTTGTGGAAAATGCTGTTGGTATTTTGATAGGAATTGCATTAAATGTATAGACTGCTTTGGGTAATATAGACATTTTAACAATATTTGTTCTTCCAATTCATAAGCATGGAACATCTTTTCATTTCTTTGTGTAGTCTTCAATTCCTTGCATTAATGTTTTATTGTTTTCAGATAGAGGTCTTTCACATCTTTGGTTAGGCTTATTCATAGGTATTTTATTATTTTTGGTGCAGTCATAACTGGGATTGTCTTCTTAATTTCTCCTTCTGCTTCTTTACTATTAGTGTATAGAAATGTTGAAGAATTATGCACAGGGATTTTGTAGCCTGTGACTTTACTGAATTTATTTATCAATTCTAGTAGTTTTTTGGTGGAGTTTCTGGGTTTTCTCTATATAGTATCATGTCATCTGCAAATAGTGAAACTTTTACTTCTTCCTTACTGATTTGGATGCCTTTTATTTATCTTTGTTGTCTAATTACTGTGGATAGGATTTCTAGTATTATGTTGAATAAAAGTGGTGAGACTGGACATCCTTGTCTTGTTCCTGACCTTAGGGGGGAAGCTCTCAGTTTTTCTACATTGAGTATGATGTTCTCTGTGTGTTTTTTTTTTTATGGCCTTTATTATGTGGAGGTATGTTCCCCTCTAGTCCTATTTTGTTGAAGGTTTTTTTTTTTTTTATCATGAATGGATGTTGTACTTTTTCAAATCCTTTTTCTATGTGTTTGGAGAGGATTATTTGGTTTTTATCCTTTCTCTTATTGATGTGATGTATCACATTGATTGATTTGCAAATGTTGAACCACCCTTCCGTCCTGGGACTAAATCCCACTTGATTGTAGTGAATGATTTTTTTTTAATGTATTGTTGGATTCTGCTTATTAGTATTTTGTTGATATTTTTTGCATCTATGTTCATCAAAAATACTGGCCTGTAGTTCTATTTTTTTTTTTTTTTGGTATTATCCTTATATGGCTTTGGTATCAGGGTGATACTGGTACCATAGAAAGAAGGGAAGTTTTCTTTTCTATTTGTTGGAATACTTTGTGAAGACTAAGTATTAACTCTTCTTTAAATATTTGGTAGAATTTCCCTGTGAACCCATTTGGTCCTGGACTTTTGTTTGTTATGTTTTTGATTACTGATTCAATCTCCTTGGTGGTAATCAGTGTGGTCAAATTTTGTATTTCTTACTGCTTCAGTTTTGTAGTTTATATGTTTCTAGGAATTTATCCGTTTATTCTATGTTGTCCAATTTGTTAGCATATAGTTTTTCATAATATTCTCTTACAATTGTCTGTATTTCTGTGGATGGTTGTTAGTTCTCCTTTTTCACATGTGATTTGGTTCATTTGAGTTCCTTCTCGTTCTCTCTTTCTTTCTCTCTCCCTGAGTTTGGTTAGAGGTTTCTCAATTTTGTTGACCTTTTCCATGAACCATCTCATCTCCTGGTTTCATCGATCTGTTCTATTATATTTTTTAAGTTTTCTTTATAATTTTTCTGCCTTTATTGCTTATTTCCTTCCTTCTTCTGGATTTGGGTTTTCTTTATGCTTCTTTCTCTAGCCTTCTTAGATTTAGGGTTAGGTTGTTAGTTGAGAATTTTCTTGCTTCCTTGAGGTAGACCTGTACTGGGATAAACGTTCCTCTTAAAACAGCTTTTGCTGCATCTGAGAGGTTTTGGATCTTTGTGTTTTCATTTCTGTTTGTTTCCATGTACTTTTTTATTTCTTCTATGAGTTCTTCTTTGATTTCTTGGTTGACCCACTCATTGTTTAGCATGTTTTTCTTACCTCCATGTATCTGTGATCTTTCCAGATATTTTTTTGTGATTGATTTCTAGTTTCATTGTGTTGTGGTCAGAAAAGATACATGGTATGACTTTGATTTTTTTTTTTTTTTTGTATTTGGTGAGAGCTGTTTTGTGACCTAATATGTGATGTATTCTGGAGAATATTCCACGTGCACTTGAAAAGAATGTGTATTCTGCTGTTTTAGGATGGAATGTTCTGAATATATGTTAAATCCATCTGGTCCAGTGAGTCCTTCAAAGCTACTGTTTCCTGGTTTATTTTCTATTTGGGTGACCTGTCCATCAATGTAAGTGGGATGTTAAGTACCCTAGTATTATTGTATTACTATTGATTAGTTCCTTTATGTTTGTTGTTAGCTGCTTTAAATATAAGGGTGCTCCCATGTTGGATGCATAAATATTTACAATTGTTCTGTCTTCTTGATTGTTTCTTTTATTATTATATATTGTCCTTCTTTGTCTTTTTTACAAAGTTTGTTTTGAAGTCTATTTTGTCTGATATATGTGCTCAGGCTTTCATTTGACATCCATTTGCGTGGTGTTTCTCCATCCCCTCACTTTCAATCTTTAGGTCTGAAATGCATCTCTTGTAGGCAACATATAGATAGATTTTGTTTTCTTACCCACTCTGTCACCTTATGTTATTGGAACATTCAGTGCATTTACATTCAAAGTAATTATTGATAGATATGTATTTATTGCCATTTTGTTATGTGTTTTGGGATAGTTTTTATAGCTTTTTTCTGAATGTTTCTTCTCTTCCTCTCTTCCATGGTTTGTCTTCTTTAGTGATATATGTGGATACCTTACTCTTTATTTTTTGCATATCTATTACTGTTTTTTTGATTTGTGGTAACCACTCAGTTTATATATAATATCTTCTGCATATAGCTGTCTATTTTAAACTGATTGTCACTTAATTTTAACTCCTTCTTTACTCTTCTCCCCTCCACCTTTCAGATATTTGATATTATATTTTACAACCTTTTATTTTATGAATACCTTGACTGATTTTTATAGAAATACCTATTTTTTACTGTTTTTGTTTTTTTTTTTTTTACTTTTTATGCTTTCACTTATGGTCTTTCTGTTCCAGTCAAAGAGTCCCCTTTAATATTTCTCAGAGGGCTGGTTTAGTGGTCATGAATTCCTTTGATTTGTGATTGTCTGGGAAACACTTTATCTTTTCTTCTATTCTAAATGATTGCCTTGCTGGATAGAGTATTCTTGGCTGCAGATTTTTCCCTTTCAGTACCTTGAATATATCATGTCACTCCTTTCTGCCTTGGAAAGTGTCTGCTGAAATATCTCAATAGCCTTATGGGGTTTCCCTTGTATGTTACTGTTTTTTGGGGTTTTTTTTTTTTTTTTTGTCTTGCTGCTTTTATTTTATTTTTTTCTTATCACTGTATTTTGCCAATTTAGTTAAAATGTCTTGGTGTGGATCTGCTTTTGCTGGTTTTATTGGGGGTTCTCTGTACCTCCTAGATCTGGATATTTGTTTCCTTCCCCACATTAGGGAAGTTTTCAGCTATTATTTCTTCAAATAAATTTTCTGTCCCTTTTTCTCTCTCTTCTTCTGGGACTCCTATAGTACAATCATTATTATGTTTGATGCAGTCACTGAGTTCCCTAAGTCTATTCTTGTTTTGAATAATTCTTTTTTCTCTCTTTTTTTCAGCTTGATTACTTTCCATTACTTTATCTTCTAGGTCAATAATTCCGTCCTCTGCTTCTTCCACCCTGCTGTTCATTGCATCAATGGTGTTTTTAATCTCATTTATTATATTCTTCATCTCTGATTGGTTCTTTTTAACCTTGTGTTGAGGGTGTCACTAATATCATCCACTCTTTTCTCAAGTTCATTGAGTATCCTTAGAATTATTGTTTTAAATAATACTCCATAAGGTACATTACTTATATCTGTTTCACTTAGATCTCTGGCCATGGCCTTGTCCTGTTCTTTCATTTGGGACAAATTTCTCTGTTTCTTCATTTTGTCTAAGTCTCTGAGCTTGTTTATCTGTGTTAGGGAAGTCAGCTATGTCTCCTATTCTTCAGGGTAATGTCCTCATGAAGAAAAGTTCCTGTAGCAGCCTGCTGTGTATTGTCTCTTGTTCTCCAGGGCCTGGTGCTTCCAGGAATGTCTCCAGTGTGTGCTCTGCTGTTTTGTCCTTGCCATGTTATCCTTCAGGCCAGTCATTTGGACAGTTTGTCTTTGCCTGTTGTGGGCAGTGTTTGGCCCCTGGCCTGAAGGTGGCACATTTTAACTACATCTGCTCAGGTCTGCTTATGAAATGATACTTGTCACCACTGCTGCCAGAACTGAGGCTCTGCAAAATTCCTGGGCTGGGATATATTGTGTTGGCAAGGACTTGGGAAGAACAGGAGATGTAACTGACTTCTTCTGGGGGAAGAGACACACTGAGCTGAGTCTGAGGCAAGCATAACTGGGAAGGGCGATTCTGCCAGAGCACAGGGTAGAGCTTGGTGTAAGCAAGTTAGTGAGTATCATTGCTTCCCTAGTTCCCACAGGTTGACCTGTGCTTCTGCTGAGGTGTAGGGGAGGAAAATGGTGACTATCAGTTCTCTTGTTCCTGGAGGGCATCTCTCTGTGAATGCTGCCTCTCTGAAACAAATTCTGAGATGAGCAAATACCTTCCCACTGTGTGCCCCAGGTGCTCTCCATATCACTCTTTCCTGCTGTATGTCCATGGGCTGTTTGCCCTTTCTTCTCTCCAAGAGCAAACCCAATGTCCCCTGGACTCTATCCCTGCCAAACCCACTGATCTTAAAACTCCAGGCTTTAAGCCCCACTGATTGTAAGAATGCAGGAAATCAGCCTCTCTCACTTTCCAAACCAATTGCTATGGGAATCCATTTTCCCAGTTTGCTCCTTTGTGTGCTAGTCTCTCACCCTTCTTTGTGACTTTGGCTCCCTCCCCACCACAGCAGCCATGATCTGTTTCTCTTCCAAACTCTATCTCCACATTTCCTACCTTTTTAAATGTGGCTTCTTCTCTACCTTTAGTTGTAGAATTTGTTCTGCCAGTCATCAGGTTGATTTCTGGGGTATTTAGGATGATTTGATAGTTATCTAGTTGTATTTATGGGACGAGGTGAGCCTAGGAACCTTCTACTCCACCACCATCTTCACCTCCTAACATCTCAATAAAATGAGTTTCCATACTCATTATAAACCCTATTAGCTGAGGAAGCCTGAATATCTTGTTTCTTGCATCCCAAAATACCCCAGCAGGGAGCAAGCACCAAACAGTTCAGCTTCAGAGTGCCTGGGTGGCCCAGTTGCTTAACCGTCTGCCTTCAGCTCAGGTCATGATCCCAGGGTCCTGGGATCACACCACATTGTATTCCCTGCTCAGCTGGGAGCCTGTTTCTCCCTCTGCCCCGCCTCCTGCTAGTTATCTCTCTCTCTCATTCTCCCTCAAATGAATGAATAAAATCTTTAAAAAAAGTAGACATAGTTTGGGCTTCATTCCATTCCATACATATCATGAAAACAATTTCATTTTTTTTCCTTTTTTAAATTTTTATTTTTTAAAAAACTTCCATTTTTTTCTAATATATAATTTGATTAAGTATAACATTTCACAAAATTGATTCTAGTTTAAGCTGCAAAAACTTATTTATTTATTTATTTATTTATTTAGTCAGTCAGTCAGTCAGTCAGGCAGTCAGTCATTTTTATCCTGCAAAAACTTAAACAATTGACTTTGCTGTCCTAGAGGGAAGAAGTCTTATTTTATATCTCAGATCTTCCAGTCAATGGCCTCTCCTAAAGTAGGTGCTTAAGAAATGTTTCTTTTGATTCATTTCCAGTGGATTCTGGGGAGATCTATGCAAGAGTTAGCAGTTACAATATTAGAGGAGGAGTACAAAAAGTCGAATTAAATGAGGGAAACCACACTTTCTTCTTTAAGGGAGAATGGGCCAGTAAATTGCCATTTAGTGAACATCCACTGTGAGCAGGTGCTGAGGCATGAGGTTATGAGAAACACCTGTTGTCTATATAATAGATCACCGACTACCTTGACCCATTCTGATTGAATATAATCATTCTTTAAAAAAAATATATTGTATCAACTTCACTTGCCCTTGAAACTTATCAAATTGACTGGTGTGAACTGATGACTATTACAGCTTATGTCTCCTTGTTTTAATTAAATTATCCTCCCTCCCATCTGGCTGTTTTTTGAGCCCATACGTTTTGGTCAACTTCCCACTCTTGACCATAAGATGGTAGCATTCCCTAATGTATTGCAGTGTAGTTCCACTGATCCATTGCCTTCTACAGTTAAATTGGGTAAAAAATTATGTTCTGCAACTGATTGCTCAAGTTTTTTATTTGTTTGGTTTTAGAAAAGTCCAGACCCCTAGGATCTGCTTATACTAGGAGACTTTCTGAAACAACTCACAATTCTGATTAAAATTGTTGGTCAACTTTTTTTTTTGTTGCTGTTGGTCAAGTTTTTCCTTGAGGGAGGTACTCATTTTTTAAAATATACTTTTTATTTTATTATAATTGTTTTTCATCGTGATAAGTGTACTCTTTAATCCTCATCCTTTATTTCCCCCATTCCCCCACCCACCTCCCTTCTGGTAACCTTCAATTTGTTCTCTATCACTAAGAGTCCCATTTATTGGTTTCTCTCTCTCTCTCTTTTTCCCTCTGTTCATTTGTTTTGTTTCTCAAATTACACATGAGTGAGATCATATGGTATTTGTCTTTCTCTGACTGTCTTCTGTCAATTAACATTATACTCAGTAGTGGGAGAAACTCACTTTATCCTCTTGAATTGTTCCCTACTGGGTATAATTATATCTGTTTATTTTAGGATTTTAGGCATTTTCTTGTAATATATAAGCCGACCTAGTGATTTGCTGTAGGTGATTGGTGGTCAATAATCCAAAGTGACTTAATGCCTAGTTCCAAGATTGGGATGACAGCAGCTAATGTAACTTTTCGTGCATATGTTGATAGCAATGAGGCCATTAAACAAGGTTATTAAATTATTTTATTTTCAGGAGAGATATGAAATACCATAGATAAAATATTTCTGTTAATCATCTGGCATTTGATTATCCACTCTTCATTCAATAATAATTTATTTTAGAAATTAACAAGATTTTTCTTTATTATAATGCTTACATAATAAAAAAATGCATGTTTGTGGTAAAAAAATAAAACATGAAAATGTGTAAAGGAGAAAATGCAAATCTTTTTTCCTCAAATTCCAAACTCCAGAGATATTCACTATTAATAATTTGGTGGGGCTCCTGGGTGGCTCAGTCGTTAAGCGTCTGCCTTCGGCTCAGGTCATGATCCCAGAGTCCTGGGATCGAGCCCCGCATCAGGCTTCCTGCTCAGCGGGAGGCCTGCTTCTCCCTCTCCCACTCCCCCTGCTTGTGTTCCCTCTCTCGCTGTCTCTCTCTCTATCAAATAAATAAATAAAATCTTAAAAAAAATAATTTGGCTAATATTCTGAGCAAAAAAACTATATATGTTGATTTTTTTTGTTCATTATAAATTAAAATAACACATACTACTATTGGTATGTATTATTATATATGTCTATATGGAGTATATAGTTTTACAACTTGCAGTTTTACTTTTGAAACAAAAAATAATTTAAGTCCTAAACTGATAATAATTTAAGTCTTATTTTGAGCTGAACACTGCAACATGAGAAAACTAGGCAGAAATATTTGTTAAATATGCAAGTCTACATCCCAGGACTAATCCTGTGTTTGCAGTTTGTCTCCTTTGTGTATGACTATATTTCCCCCCAATCATGTTGGCTTGCTTCATCTCTCTTGCTGTTTTCATTCTGGACTTCCTTAGGTAACTAGGGTCACAATCTAATCAGCTATCTCAGAATCTCAGTATCTATCTTCTCACTTGACTAGTACCCTGGTCATGCCAGCCATAACAATTTATAAAATGGGGAGTTAAGCACTTTCATAAACCACTGCTTCGAGGGGCCCACCTGATAAGTAGAGGTGAAAGAACTTAAACTATAAACAGAGATGTGTTTTTCTCTTTAATTATTACAAGCAATGGTGGACTTCACTCATTATTTAGAAGCGCACCTTTCTCTAGTCTTCATTATTCATGAGAGGCTTAAAGGTAAATAAATAAAAAAATACTTATGTAATTGTAACTACCATTCTTTATTTTTTTAATTTAATTTAATTTTATTATGTTATGTTAGTCACCATACAAAATACATCATTAGTTTTTGAGGTAGTGATCCATGATTCATTGTTTCATATAACACCCAGTGCTCCATGCAGTACGTGCCCTCCTTAATACCCATCACTGGGCTAACCCATCACCTCACCCCCCTCCTCTCTAAAATCCTCAGTTTGTTTCTTGGAGTCCATAGGCTCTCATGGTTCATCCGTCCCTCCAATTCCCACCCCCCACTTCATTTTTCCTTTCCTTCTCCTAATGTTGCTGGGAAAATTGGACAGCCACATGCAGAAGAATGAAACTCAACCATTCTCTAACACCATACACAAAGAGAAACTCAAAATGGATGAAAGACCTCAATTGAGACAGGAATCCATCAAAATTCTAGAGGAGAACATAGGCAGTAACCTCTTTGACATCAGCCACAGAAACTTCTTTCAAGAGACATCTCTAGAGGCTAGTGAAACAAAGCAAAAATGAACTTTTGGAACTTCATCAAGATAAAAAGCTTCTGCACAACAAAGGAAACAGTCAACAAAACAAAAAGACAACCCACAGAATGGGAGAAGATATTTACAAATGACATTACAGATAAAGCACTGATTTCCAAGATCCATAAAGAACTTTTGAAACTCAACACCCAAAAAACAGATAATCAAGTCAAAAAATGGGCAGAGGACATGTCCTCTGTGCTATTCCTTATGTTCCACAAATAAGTGAAACCATATGATAATTAACTTTCTCTGCTTGATTTATTTCACTTAGCATAATCTCCTCCAGTCCCATCTATGCTGTTGTAAAAGTTGGGTATTCATCCTTTCTGATGGCTGAGTCATATTCCATTGTATATATGGACCACATCTTCTTTATCCATTCTTCTGTTGAAGGGCATCTCAGCTCTTTCCACAGTTTGGCTATTGCGGACATTGCTGCTAGGAACATTGGGGTGCATATGGCTCTTCTTTTCACTACATCTGTGTCTTTGGGGTAAATAGCCAGGAGTGCAATTGCTGGGTCATAGGGTAGCTCTATTTTTAATTTTCTGAGACACCTCCACACTGTTTTCCAAAGTGGCTGTACCAATTTGCATTCCCACCAACGCTGTAAGAGGGTTCCCTTTCTCCACAACCTCTCCAACATTTGTTGTTTCATGCCTTGTCAATTTTTGCCATTCTAACTAGTGTAAGGTGGTATCTCAATGTGGTTTTGATTTGAATTTCCCCGATGGTTAATGATGATGAACATTTTTTCATGTATCTGTTAGCCATTTGTATGTCTTCTTTGGAGAAGTGTCTGTTCATGTCTTCTGCCCATTTTTGACTGTAACACCATATGCAAGGAGAAACTCAAAATGGATGAAAGACCTCAATGTGAGACAGGAATCCATCAAAATCCTAGAGGAGAACATAGGCAGTAACCTCTTTGACATCGGCCACAGCAACTTCTTTCAAGAGACATCTCCAAAGGCTAGTGAAACCAAAGCAAAAATGAACTTTTGGGACTTCATCAAGATAAAAAGCTTCTGCACAGCAAAGGAAGCAGTCAACAAAACAAAGAGGCAACCCACAGAATGGGAGAAGATATTTGCAAATGATATTACAGAAAAAGTGCTGATTTCCAGGATCTATAAAGAACTTAAACTCAACACCCAGTTTTATCTTTTAAACAATATTTTGAATCCACTATTTTTTAATTTCACTGCACAGTTTATGAATGTTTTTTGAAACATGTTAAATAGACACACCTATGTGAACAAGGGGAACTAATAACATAAATTGGTTCCAGTCTGCTGAATAAGTTTAATTCTTTTGCTTTTTTGTTTTAGTTTTTATTTAAATTCCAGTTAGTTAACATACAGTGTAATATTATTTTCAGGTGTAGAATTTAGTAGTAGAAAATCTTTAATTCTAAGTTGATTTATCAAAAAAAAATTTCATGGAATGACTGCATTTAGCATTCATGGCAATAAACTCCAAAAGTACAGAAACCATTGTTTTCTTTATTGTATCCTCAGTAAATGGTACTCCATAAATATTGGATGGATGAAAGGATAGATAGATGGATGAAGAAAGAATGATGTTGCAGAACTAGTCACTTTTTATGTGAATTTCTTGTCTTTGAAATCCAAGATACAAAGACTGACTGCCAGTAGAACCAAGAAATGTTCTTACTTCAACCATTGAAGTCTAGGGGTATTCGAAGTGCATTCTGAATGATTAGGCAAGTTAGAAGAGAACAGATTTAGTTAACACTATGCCCACATTATTAGATATAAAGGTAGTCATAATGGACCAGTATCTTTATTCTGGGGAACATTCCTTCAGGAGATCATCTCAATATAATTCTGTAAAGACTGTCCCTATCTATTCTTTTTTAATGGGATGTAATTAATATGCCATGAAAATCACCTTTTAAAACTATAGTTCAGTGTATTTTTTGTATATTTCCAAGCTTTCCAAGCTTTACTGCTAAACTAATCCCAGACTACTCCATCTCTTATCTAAAAAAAACTTTATTCATTAGTAGGAACTCCTAAGTCTTTTTTCATCACTTCTTTAACCACTAATCTAATTTTGCCTCTATGTATTTCCTTATTCTGCACTTTCATATAAATGGAATCACACAATACGGGGTTTTATGCGTCTGGCTTCATTGACTTAGCATAATGTTTTCAAGATTCTTCCACACAGTAGCATGACTCAGTATTTCATTTTCTCTGTGGCATAGTAATATTCCTTTGTATGGATATAACACATTGATTTCTGCATTCATCACTTCATGGGTATTTGGTTTGTTTCCAATTTTGACTATTATGAATAATACTGCTACAAACATTTCTTTACAACTTTTTGTGTGGTTATGTATTTTAATTTCTCTTGTGTATATACCTAGGAATGGAAATGCTGGGTAATATTTATAAGTTAATATATTATTATTATTTGAGGATTTTCCAGAATGTTTTAGAAAGCAGCTGTATCATTTTACATTCCCTTCAATAGTTTACGAGGGTTCTGATTTCTCTACATCCTCACCAAAACTTACTATTTTCTGTAATTTTTATTATAGGCATTTGAATGTTGTGAAGTAACATCTAACTGTGGTTTTTGTTTCCACCTCTCTAATGATTATCATGATGTTAAGCATTATGTATGTGCATGTGTATTTATATAACATTTGTATATCATCTTTGGAGAAATTTCTATTCAAATCTTTTGCTCATTTTAATTTTCTTTTGTCTTTTTAGTATTGAGTCATAAGTATTCTTTATCTATTCTAGATACAATTCTTTTATATTTTCTTCTATTGTATGTTGTCATTCACTTTCTTTTTCCGTTTTTTTTTTCCAGTTTTATTGAGTTATAATTGACAAATAAAGTTGTGTATATTTAAAGTGCACAATGTAATGATTTTATATATGTGTACATAGTGAATTAATTGCCACAATTAAGTTAATTAACACATCCATCACTTCATATAGTACTTTTATTGTGTGTGTGGTGACAATGTTTAAGATCTACTATCTTAGGACTCCCATGCCCATGGACCAGGAGTCAGTGGGAGGAGAGGTGGCATGTGGAGCTCCCGCCCAGCTCTGTCCTCCCAAACCTACTTGGTGGCTGGGCTTGAGAAGTTTCTATGGAGCTACCAGTGGGTTATGGCTCTCCTGGGCATATGATCAGTGCTGGGGTGTTACAGTGAGCAAGACTGTTCTTGGAAGGGATCTTGGGCATCACATGCTCTAAAACTCATTTCCCAGATTCAAGTAAGGACCTAAAGACCATCAAGTGTGTGCCTGTATATACATACAATTATTCAACCTTAATAAAAGAAGGAAAGGGAGCCTATGGAGATGGCAATGGAGTAGGAGGACCTAGGCTACCTCATCCCAGGAAAACAACTAGATAACTATCAAATCATCCTAAATACTCCAGAAGTGGACCTGAAGATTGACAGAACAAACTCCACAATTAAAGGGAAAGAAGAGGCCAGACTGAAGAAGGAACAGTAGACATAACTGATTTTTCTAACAGAGAAGAAGGCAGAGACTTAAACAAAATGTGGAGACAGAGGAATTTATCCCAAGTGAAAGAATTAGATAAGGCCATGGCCAGATATCTAAAGCAAAACAGATAAAAGTAACATGCCTAATGGAGAATTTAAATCAACAATCATAAGGATACTCACAGGGCTTGAGAAAAGAATGGAAAACATTAACGAGAACCTTAACGCAGACATAAAAGAGTTAAAAAAAATCAATCAGAGATGAAGAGTGCAATAAATGAGATTGGAAAAAAGCTTGATGCAATGAACAGCAGTCTGGAAGAAGCAGAGGAATGAATTAGTGAATTAGAAGACAAAATATGGAAAGTAATGGAGCCTAACAAAAGAGAGCAAAGAATTATGCAACATCAGAACACACTTAGGGAAACCAGTGACTCCATTACTGTAATAACATTTGTATTATGGGAATCCCAGAATAAGAGAGAAAAGGGAGAAGAAAGGGAGAATAAAATTTATTTGAAGAAATAATAAATGAAAACTTCCAAATTTGGGGAAAGAAACAGACATCCAGGTCCAGGATGCACAGAGAACTCCCATCAAAATCAACAAAAGCCAGCCAATACCAAGATATGTTGTAATTAAGTTTGCAAAATATAGTGATAAAGGAAAAAAAAAAACTTAAAAGCAGCAAGACAAAAGAAGTCCTTAATTTACAAGGGAAGACCCACTAGACTAGCTGGATATGTCTCCACAGAAACTTGACAAGCTAGAAGAGCATGATATATTCAAAGTGCTAAATGGGAAAAATCTTCAGCCAAGAATACTCTATCCAGCAAGGCTATCATTCAGAATAGGAGAGACAGCATTTCCCAGACAAACAAAAATTAAGGAGTTCATGACCACTGAATCAGCCCTCCAAGAAATATTAAAGGGGATTCTTTGAGTGCAAAGGAGAGATCAAAAGTGACAAAGACAAAAATGGATCAGAAAAAAAATCCCCAGAAACAATGACAAAACAAAAAATAAACTGGTGATAAATACATATCTTTCAATACTTACTTTGATATCAAATGGGCTAAATGTTCCAATCAAAAGACATAGGATGTCAGAATGGATAAAAAAATAAAAATTAAAAAATTAAAATAAAGACTCATCTATATGCTGCCTATAAGTGACTCATTTTAGAGCTAAAGAAACCTGCAGATTTAAAGTGAAGGGATGGAGAAACACTTATCATGCAAATGGATGTCAAAAGAAAACCAGAGTAGCAATACATATAGTGAACAAACTAGACTTTAAAACAAAGACTATAACAAGAGACAAAGAAGTGCCCTATATCATAAGAGTGGGGACAATCCAACAAGAAGACCCCAAAATTGTAAATATGCATCCAACATGGGTGCATTCAAATATATAAAACAATAACAAACATAAAGGAACTCATTGATAAAAATACAGTAAGGGGACTTTAACACCCCACTTGCATCAATGGATGGATCATCTAAACAGAAAATCAACAGTGAAACAATGGCTGTGAATGATATACTCGACCAGATGGTCTTAACAGATATATTCAGAACATGGTATCCTAAAACAGCAGAATACACATTCTTTACAAGTGCACATGAAACATTTTCCAATATAGATCACACATTATTTCATAAAGCAGACCTCAATGAATACAAAATGATTGAAGTCATACCATGCAACTTTTCTGACCACAATATAAGGAAACTAGAACTCAACCACAAGAAAAAATTTGGAAAGACCACAAATACATGGAGGTTAAACAACATGCTACTGAGCAGTTAATGGGTCAACCAGGAAATTAAAGAAAAAATTTAAAAAAAATACATGGAAACAAATGAAAATACAAAGGTCCAATACCTTTGGGATACATCAAAAGCACTCTTAAGAGGGAAGTATATATCAATACAGGCTTACCTCAACAAGTAGGAAAAATCTAAAATAAACATTCTAACCTTACACCAGAAGGAGCTAGAGAAAGAACAATGAGCAAAGCCTAAAGCCAGCAGAAGGAAGGAAATAATAAATATTAGAGTAGAAATAAATGAAATAACTAAAAAAAAAATAGAATAGATTAATGAAACCAGAAACTGGTTCTTTGAAAAAAAAAATTAAAAATTGATAAGACTACAGCCAGACTTTCAAAAAGAAAAGGAAAAGGACCCAAATAAAAATCACAAAAGAGAGAGGAGAAATAACAACTAACACCCTGGAAATACAAACAGTCATAGGAGAATATTATCAAAACTATATGCCAACAAATTGGACAAACTGGAAGAAATGAATAAATTTCTAGAAACATATAAACTACCAAAAGTGAAACAGGAAGAAATAGAAAACCTGAACAGACCAATAACCAGCAAAGAAATTATATCAGTACTCAAAAAACTCCTAACAAACAGAAGTCCAAGACCAGATGGTTTCGCAGAGAATTTTACCAAACACTTAAGAAGAATTAATACTTATTCTGCTGAAAATATTCCAAAAAAATAGAAAAGGAAGGAAACATCCAAATTCATTCTATGAGGCCAGAATTACCCTGATTCCAAAACAAGATAAAGACTGCACTAAAAATGAGAACTACAAGCCTATATCCCTGATGAACACATATGCAAAAATTCTCAATAAAATACTAGCAAAGCAAATCCAACAATACATTAAAAAATTATTCACCACAATCAAGGGCGATTTATTCCTGGGTTGCAAGAGTGGTTCATATATTCACAAATCAGTCAAAGTAATACACCACATTAATAAAAGAAAGGATAAGAAACATATGATCATTTCAATAGATGCAGAAAAAACATTTGATGAGGTAAAACATCCATTCATGATAAAATCCCTCAACAATTAGGTCTAGAGGGAACATACCTTACAAAATAAGGGTCATATATGAAAAACTGAGAGCTTTTCTTATGTGGTCAGGAACAAGATAGGGATGTTATTTAGCATAGTACTGGAAGTCCTGGCCACAGCAACCAGACAACAAAATGAAATAAAAGGCATAAAAATTGGCAAGTATGAAGTAAAGCTTTCACTATATGCAGAAGACATGACACTATATATATAGAAAACCTGAAATACTCAAGCAAAAATGCTAGAACTGTTACGCAACTTCAGTAAAGTCACAGGATACAAAATTAATGTACAGAAATCTGTTGCATTTCTATACACCAATAATGAAGCAACAGAAAGTGAATTTAAGGAGTTAATCTGACTTACAATTTCACCAAAAACAATAATATACCTAGGAATGAACCTAAACCAAGAAGTGAAAGATCTGTACCTGAAAACTATAAAACACTGATGAAAGAAATTGAAGATGACACAAAGAAATGGAAAGACATTCTATGTACATGGATCAGAAGAACATAGTTACAATGTCTATCCTACCCAAAGAAATCTACACATTAATGCAATCCCTGTCAAAATACCATCAGCATTTTTCACAAAGCTAGAAACAACAGTTCTAAACTTTGTATGGAACAACAAAAGACCCCAAATAGCCAAAGCAACCTTGAAAAAGAAAGCAAAACTGGAGGCATCACAATTTCAGACTTCAAGTTATATTACAAAACTGTAGTGATCGAGATAGTATGGTACTTGCACAAAAATATAGATCAATAGAACAGAATAAAAATGCAGAAATGAACACATAACTATATGTTCAATAAATCTTAGACAATTCAGGAAAGAATATACAATGGAAAACATAAAACCCCTTCAACAGTCAGTTTTTGAAAAATTGGAGAGCTACATGCAAAAGAATGAACTGGACCACTTTCTTATACCACACAAAAAATAAATTCAAAATAGTTTAAAGATGTAGATGTGAGACAGAACCATTAAAATCCTGGAGAACACAAGCAGTAACTTCTTTGACATTGGTCACAGCAACTTCTTACTAGATATGTCTTCTGAAGCAAGAAAAAAAAGAAAAGCAAAGATAAACTATTGGGACTTCATCAAAATAAAAAGCTTCTGCACAGTGAGGGAAATAATAAAACTAAAAGGAATGAGAGAAAATAGTTGCAAATGACACATTTGATAAATGGTTTGTATCCAAAATATATAAGGAATATATAAATTTCAACACACAAAAAGAAGTACTCCAAGTAGAAATGGACAGAAGACATGAATAGACATTTTTCCAAAGAAGACATACACATGGCCAGCAGACACATGAAAAGATGCTCAACATCACTCATTATCAGGGAAATACAAATGAAAACTACAATGAGATATCACCTCACACCAGTCAGAATGACACAGGAAACAACAAGTGTTGGCAAGGATGTGGAGAAAGGGGAACCCTCTTTCCCTTGGTGGTGGTATGTAAACTGGTGCAACCACTGTGGAAACAGTATGGAGGTTCCTCAGAAAGTGAAAACTATAACTACCCTACATCCCAGCCAGCAATTACACTACTAGGTATTTCCCTACTAATACAAAAATAAAAATTCAAAGGGTTACATGCACCTAAATATTTCTAGCAGCACTATCTACAATTGCCAAATCATTGAAACAGCCTAAGTGTCCATCAACTGATGAATGGATAAAGAAGATGTATATATATATTAGCCATAAAAAGAATGAAAATTTGCCATTTGCAATGACATGGATGGAGCTAGAGAGTATTATGCTAAGTGAAATAAGTCATTCAGAGAAAGACAAATACCATATGATTTCAATCATGTATGGAATTTAGGAAATAAAACAAATGAGCTAAGTCAAAAGAAGAGTGAGAGAGAGAGAGGAAAACCAAGAAATATACTCTTAACTATAGAGAACAAAGTGATGGTTACCAGAAGGGAGGTGGGTGGGTGGAAGGGTTAAATAGGTAATGGGGATTAAGGAGTACACTTGTGTAATGAGCACAGGGTGTTGTATGTAAGTGTTGAATCAATATATTGTACACGTGAAACTAATATTACACTGTATGTTAACTAAGTGAAATTTAAATAAAGACCTTAAAAAATGAAAAAGAAAAGATTATCTTAGCAAATTTCGAATATGTAATACAGAATTCACTATAGTCACTACAATATGGGTTAGCTCCTCAGTACTCATACATCTTATAAATGAATATTTGTACACTCTGACCAACATCTACTCATTGTCCCCACTCTCCAGGCCCAAGAAACCACCATTTACTGTTTCTATGTATTTGACTTCTTATTTTTAGATTCCACATATGAATGAAATCATAAAAAAAAATTCCTTTCTCTGATGGGCTTGCTTCCCTTGAATGAGGTCTTCCAAGTTATTCATGTTCTTCAAATGACAGAAGTTCTTTTTTTAATGACTGAATAATAATTAATTGTACGTATATACCACATTTTTTATTCAATTATCTGTCAATGGGCACTTAAGATTTTTTGAGATCTTGAATATCATAATTAATGCTACAATAAACATGGGAGTGTAAACATCACTTCAAAATACTGATCACATTTACTTTTTATAAATAACCAGAAGAGAGATAGCTAGATCATATGCTAGTTCTATTTTTTTAAGCCAAAATCATATTTATTATGAAATAATGAATGTTATTTCTTTAATTAATATATAATGTATTATTTGTTTCAGGGTACAGGTCTGTGATTCATCAGTCTTACACAATTCACAGTGCTCACCATAGTACTTACCCTCCCCAATGTCCATTTCCTAGCCACACCATCCTTCCCACCCCCTTCCAGTCCAGCAACTCTGTTTGTTTCCTGAGATTAAGAGTTTCTTATGGTTTGTCTCCCTCTCTGGTTTTGTCTTGTTTCATTTTTCCCTCCTTTCCCCTATGATCTCCTGTCTTGTTTCTCAAATTCCTCATATCAGTGAGATCATATGATACTTGTCTTTCACTGATTGACT
The DNA here is from genome assembly GCF_002201575.2 of Neomonachus schauinslandi. NCBI lineage: Eukaryota > Metazoa > Chordata > Mammalia > Carnivora > Phocidae > Neomonachus > Neomonachus schauinslandi. Next base: position 58,642,196 of record NC_058419.1, read on the forward strand.
TATTTTGCTTAGCATAATACCCTCTAGTTCTATCCACATGGTTGCAATTGGCAAGATTTATTTTTTTTGATGGCTGCATAATATTCCATTGTATATATATATACCACATCTTTATCCATTCTTCTGTTGAAGGACATCTAGGCTCTTTCCTTAGTTTCCTATTGTGGACATCGATGCTATAAACATTGGGGTGCATGTGCCCCTTCGGATCACTACATTTATATCTTTGGGGTAAATACTCAGAAGTGTAATTGCTGGGTTTTAGGGTAGCTCTATTTTCAACTTTTTGAGGAACCTCCATACTGTTTTCCAGAGTGGCTGCACCAGCTTGCATTCCCACCAACTGTTTAGGAGGGTTCCCCTTTCTCTGCATCCTCACCAACATCTGTCATTTCCTGACTTGTTAATTTTAGCCATTCTGACTGGTGTGAGGTGGTATCTCACTGAGGTTTTGATTTGGATTTCCCTAATGCCAAGTGATGTTGAGCACTTTTTCATGTGTCTGTTGGCCATTTGGATGTCTTCTTTGGAAAAATGTCTGTTCATGTCTTCTGCCCATTTCTTGATTGGATTCTTCTTTGGGTGTTGAGTTTGATAAGTTCTTTATAGATTTTGGATACTAGCCCTTTATCTGATATGTCATTTGCAAATATCTTCTCCCATTCTGTCGGTTGTCTTTTGGTTTTGTTGACTGTTTCCTTTGCTGCGCAAAAGCTTTTTATCTTGATGAAGTCCCAATAGTTCATTTTTGCCTTTGCTTCCCTTGCCTTTGGTGATGTTTCTAGGAAGAAGTTGCTGCAGCTGAGGTCAAAGAGGTTGCTGCCTGTGTTCTTCTCAAGGATTTTGATGGACTCCCATCTCACATTTAGGTCTTTCAACCATTTTGAGGGGTTTTTTTTGTGTGTGGTGTAAGGAAATGGCCCAGTTTCATTCTTCTGCATGTGACTGTCTAATTTTCCCAACACCATTTGCTGAAGAGACTGTCTTTTTACCATTGGACATTTTTTCCTGCTTTGTCAAAGATTAGTTGACCATAGAGTTGAGGGTCCATTTCTGGGCTCTCTATTCTGTTCCATTGACCTGTGTGTCTGTTTTTGTGCCAGTACCATACTGTCTTGGTGATTACTGCTTTGTAATAGAGCTTGAAGTCCAGAATTGTGATGCCACTAGCTTTGCTTTTCTTTTTCAACATTCCTCTGGCTCTTCGGGATCTTTTCTGGTTCCATACAAATTTTAGGATTATTTGTTCCATTTCTTTGAAAAAAGTGGATGGTATTTTGATAGGGATTGCATTAAATATGTAGATTGCTCTAGGTAGCATAGATATTTTCACAATATTTGTTCTTCCAATCCATGAGCATGGAATGTTTTCCCATTTCTTTGTGTTGTTAGTTCTATTTTTTATTTTTTGAGGTACCTCTTTGATTATTTTTTTCACAGTATTCTCGTAATTGTTTGTATTTCTCTGGTGTTGGTTTTTATTTATCCTCTGTCATTTGTGATGCTATTTATTTGGGTCTTCTCTCTCTTTGACATTTTCTAGAATTGGTGTTTTCCCATTTCTTTGTGTTGTTAGTTCTATTTTTTATTTTTTGAGGTACCTCTTTGATTATTTTTTTCACAGTATTCTCATAATTGTTTGTATTTCTGTGGTGTTGGTTTTTATTTATCCTCTGTCATTTGTGATGTTATTTATTTGGGTCTTCTTTCTCTTTGACATTTTCTAGAATTGATCTTATAGTAGGCAATAAAACAAGTATTAGCAAATTTAAGAAAATTGAAATATTAAGTACATTTTCTTAAAGTTTTTATTTAAATTCCATTTAGAGACCCCTGTGCAGGCACGGCAGGGACTCAGGGCCAGGCCAGAGGATGGGAAAACCAGGAGCCCACTGATGGCTCAGGATACACTGGTTGTTTATTCATTTTGCAACTGCCCTCCTCTCTGTCTGCCCCAAATGATGTGTGTGTGTGGTTTTGAGACATCAAGAACAGTCTCACCCATGATGCCATTCCCTTTGCTTCAGTCAAGGTGAGGGAGCCCGGGGAGTGTGGCTCGTGAGTGTGGTGGGAGGTCTAGCTGGGAGCAGAGGAAGCAGGGCTGAGGGGACTGACCTGGGTTCCAGGCGCCTCTGCGCTTGTCTTCCGCCTGTCAGAGGTGTCACTTGGGGTGCAGAGAGCCACTCCTGGCCCCAGTTGTTTACCACAGGCCTGATTTGAGGGTGGGTTCCACAAGTGTACACGTGCATTTCCTACTGTCCCCTTCTCTCCCTGGTTTTCGGAAATCTCCCCAGGAGAGGCAGAGTTGGGGAGGGGCCAGAAGCAGCAGGCAAGGGTCTCACCTCCCAGTCTTTACCAGCAAGTGGGGGCCTGGGGACACTCCGATTCTCCTCGGCTGCTAAGCCACAGTTTGTTCCTGTTCTCTGCCTTGTAGCCAGGCAGCTGTGGGCTTAGCAAATGGTTATTTCCTTGTTCTTCCCGAGACGCTGAAAGGATGGAAGGGGCGGGGAGCCTGGGGGACCAGCTGCTCTACAGGTCAAGACAGGATGAGCCCAGGTGCTGGGGGGCCCAGAGAGGGCCACTCCCTGCAGCCCACACAGCCGCCCCGATTGTAACTCCCATCTTGAGATCTAAGCTCTGTAGCTGAAGGGTCAGGTCTGGTGGAATTCCAGCCCTTGTACCAACCACTGGTCACCTCCTGCCCATTAGCTCCCTGCTTCCTTCCCCCTGCCCCACGGGAACCAGTCCTGGCCTCTGACATAACAGCCAGTAGAGGTCAGGGCTGCGACCCCAGGGAGACACCTAGAGAGACACAGAGTGAGGACACTGAGAGCTGCTCCCATGGCTGTTGCTTTTCAGTGTCTGGGGCACCCTCTGCAGCACAAGGCAAGACCCTTCCAAGTTCTGACTATGGTCTGGGGGACCTAGGTCACCCGCACAGGTGCTCAAAGCCACCCTCCCTGGGCTGTGCTGCAGCCAACCCTGCAAGCTGTCTTTGCAGGAGGAGGTGTGCTGGCCTCTGAGAACGTCTGCGCATCCAGGGAACTTGGGGTGACCAGGCAGCTAGAGCGCCACTGGCTGGGAAGTCCTTCAGTCTGCTCTCCACAGCCAAATCCACTCGCCAGGCCGCTGACCGGCAGCTCTCTTGTGGAGGTCTGAATCCGCGGTCTGTGATGGAGGAGAAGGCACCATTTCTCACACGGAGTTTTGTGAACTGCGAGCAGGGTCTGTGCACTGTCAGTTTGAAGTACCTCTGGCTGACGTGTGCGCACACGCACACACTTGTGCACACGCACCTGGGCACTCACACATGTGCACACGTTCTAAGGTAGAATCACAGATGCCCCCCCTCATCGTGCTCACCGCCACCCCCACCCCTGCCCTGGAGTAGCCACCGGAGCAGCCCCAGCAGCTGGCCGCACCAACCCCGTGCCCTTCAGGCCACCGACCTGCCAGAGCTGATGGTGTCTTCTCCTCACTTGGAGGCTTCCCTGAATCAGCCACAGTGGACTTTGAGGTGGCATTGACAAGGGCTCCGGCCCTTGGGAGTTCCGATGGTATGTTTGGTTGGGCTCTGAGATGTGCCACAGCCCCTTCTAATTTCCCACCTAGAGAGAGACTTTATGTTTGGACCAAAAACCCTGGTAACTGAGTTTCCACATCTGTCAGGTCCATTTTTGGCCAGGTCAGCCACTTCGGTCTGGACTGTGGCACACTGTGGCCTTGGCTGCCCTCACCTGCCACCCTCTCCTGCTTCTTTCTACTTGAGTGTTCTTCTAACCCTTTGGGATTGTTTGACTTTGCTAACTGCTCTGGCCAACTAAGCCCCACATGAATCCCATGATTGCTGTGTCCTCAGAGGTCTGGCCCGAAAGGCCTCAGTCAGTCTCGATTGCAGTAAGCAGGACAGGAGTGTCTTCTCTCTTCCCTGGGACTGCCCTGGGAGTGGGGCGGGAGTCTGGCCCCTCTCCTCCACTGGTGGCATTTGTTCTCGCACCCATGGCACTCTTTGGGGCCGGCAGAGGGTTAGGGCTGTGACTTTGCATATCTGTCCCATCCACACTGTCCCCTCCCATACAAAAGATCATCAGCCAGCGGGCACTCAGATGTTACGGGACAAGTCAGGCAGCTGTATAAGGCTCTGGAAAGAAATCTGAAGGAAAGCCATTGAGAGGAATCTCCCTGGGGTCCAAGGCTTCGTGGTTGCCCCTCCTGGACCCCCTTATCCCAAAGATGGGGACTCAAATCCTGCCGGCTCGGGACCTTGATCCTTCCCTCTGCTTGGTTGCCTCCCTGTGGGGCTCCTGCAGCTTTCAAGGAGACTCCTCTACAAACCGCACTCATACCAGCCTCGGTTAGGGATGGAAGATGACCCACACGACCCCCCCTGGAGGGAGGTTATGGCCGCTACCACCTCACAGACCCCCAGACGAATTGGATGGCCCAGCTCTGCAGGCCAGACACCAGTAGGGGCGTTTCGGTTTCATTATAGCAGAGAAGTCGTTCCAGATCAAGATTGGTTTTTCCACCTAAACTTTTGAAAAATAATCTCTTTCAGAATTTAATCCAAAGTTTTCTATAGCATCTGTCTCCATCTGAAAAATCCATATATAAGCTTAATAGTCACCAGAACACCCACACACAGCTGCCCTTGGATACACAACTGTAGAACTGGGTTAGCAAACATAAAACCTGGAAAGATCCAAATGTCATTTTCCTCTTGTAATTTCCACGTGTGGGTACCTCATGAAGAGATGGGGCTCTCGGACCCAGATAGCACACATGACCCTGACCTGTGATTTATGGGGTCAGGTTTAGAGCACGGCGAGCCTTCGTCCTGGCCTGTGCCTGGCAGTCCTATGCAAGAGCTGGTGGCTTCTCTGCAGGAAGGCAGATGAGGCCATGGGTCTAGGGGCCCCGGAGCCACCACAAAGAGGGGCTGAGGGGCTGAGAATGAGAAGTCCCTTCAGATCTCAAGTACTCGCAGTTTGGTGTTTCATGAAGAACCATTCCAGGAGCTCATTCCCTGCATGTAAGCTCCAGAGAGGAAAAACCAAACAGGACAGGAGATGGGCTTCTGCTCTTCCAGAAAGTGTCCACCTGAGCTTCTCAGAGAAATGACAGGGTCACTGTCTCTGAAACCTAGAGAAAAGCCAGAGGACCACCTTCCATGGATGGGGCCTAGGGAAGGCGAGAGGCCGGATCGCACCTGGTTTGGTTGTTTCAGCTGCTTGGTGATTCGTTGGGGTCGGTGTCATGGGACAGAGCCCAGGACGGGACAGGGCCCAGGCTCTTTTGCAACTCGGCAGCCCCAGAGAGCCAAGAACACATCGTCCAGCCTGGTGCATGTGAACAGCGACATCAGCCTTGGGCCTTTGGTTAACTGTTAACATTCATCAACCAGGAGCAGCTCAGAAGCAGGCAGTTTGAGGACCACGGAAGAGCCGTGATGGCCCAGGCAAATTGGCTTTGAGCCCAGCGCTTCTGAAGCTGCTGGCCAGCCTGTGTGTGCTGTGCACTGGAGCGGGAGCTGATGGCAGTCCTGCTCCTCCAGAAACCCCAGCTGATCTAGAATCTAGAATGAGCAGGACGTGGAAGGGCAGCTCCTTCAGTGTAGGGGTTCACAGGGCCTGATGTCATAGGGAGGCTCTGCATCGACATCCCACAGGAGAGACTGGGGACCACCTGGCCACAGGCCTGCAGTTCTCATCAGTGCCAGGGGGACTGGCCCCTCCTCCTCAGAGTTCCAGAACCATAGCTCCCCTGAGTTTGCCTCAGGTTGGGGGTGACGGGCCCCCAGGGGTCAGCCCCACATGACAGGGTCCTCAGAGGGCAGTCTGGACTGGCTGCTGGGTCTGGAGGGCTGACTGTGGTGTTACAGAGATCCAGACTCTAAAATGTATTTGTTTCCACTGTCTACTGGACCTGGATGTTCTTGGGTCTTAGAACCACACATTTCAGTTATCCTAACCCATCTCTGCCTCGCGTATCGACATTGTAAGGAAGAAGTCCCCTCTTTGTCCAGGTCTCAGATTGGGTGGTGCATCCAGAGCCTGTACCCAGGATAAAATCAGGCAAGATTAGGAGTCTGCATCTTGGGGGAGTGCCCACTGCGCCCCACCGTGGGTAGGAAGTCAGTCATTCCAGGAACATGGAATGTGGTCGCGTGTGCTCAGGGGTACTGTAGTTTGCTGGGCTGACATGAGTCTTCAGCTTTTTAAAAACCTCCATGTAGCTGTACACAGAGCCTGCACCAGCCAGCCTGCAGCACACACCCCCAGGGGCAGAAAGCAGGGTCCCAGTATCCTGAAGGTGTGAGCCTGGACAGGGAGTGAGCCAGTGGGAAGCCCTTTGCAGGGGGAGCCCAGAGCAGCCTGCTCTCTCCCAGAAACCCAGAAAGTCAAGCTTCCCTAGGTGGACACTGACAGGAGAGGTGGGGGTGTGCAGAGAAAGGAGGGGGCATCCTGCAGCTGTAGTGATTTACAGGAATAAAGTCCACCTTGTTCAAGGGCAAAATGTTCAAATCTTAGGAGTGTTACTTAAAACACAGCCATCACCTTTATTCCTTCGGCTCATCCCGTCTGGGATAATGTGAAACCCTTTTATCATTAACTCATGACAAATCAAATAACTTCTCCTCCTATCATGTCTGGAAGTCGAGACGTGGGGCTGGATGGTAAAGGTGTTGGTGAGAATGCCAGTGGCCACTCTCCGTTTCTGGGTAGCAGGAGACGAGGCTGGGGCTCTGGACCCGTGGGAAAAGAGAGGGACGCTGGGCAGGAGCAGGAAACCTTCTCTGGAGGTGGGTCGGGGTGTAGAGCAGAGACCTGCATTGGTTCCTGCAATCCTACGTTGCTCTGAGAGATTATTTTCCAGACAGGAGCTTCGCTGTCAGGTGAGGGGTGCCTGCAAACAGTCAAACACAGCTGAGTGGATAAGTTCCAAGGCCCCCAAACCACGTTCTGGCTCTTTCGGGGGTTTGTTTTCAACCAACACCTACCACAGAGGTTGCTCTGAACGAGCGAGCTACCTGCCAGCTGCGTCCCGGAGGCACAAGTCTCTCACACCTCCCCTTTTAGCCCCACGGCCCTGGCGCAGCCTCCTGGTCTGGGCTGTGCTTCCGCCCGCACAGGGGAGGCGTCCCATCATCTTGGGGCCTCCCCTGCTTCCCCTGGGCTGTGCCATGGCTTCTCGAGGACAGGGGTGTGCCACACCTGGGGTCCAGGGCCCCACTGGGCCAGCGCTCTGCAGGTATCCTGGCAGCAAGAGGGTCTGGCCATTCACTGGCCATCGTGCACATCTCAGAGGTCAATTTCAAGGACACTTTGTCCATTTAGAAGACAGCAAACAACTGAGCTGTCACATGAGTTCTTTTATGTGTCCATGGCGTCTGTCAGAGGTGGCATGGCCCCACAAAAAGAACCAGGCTGTAATACAGGGTGGGCCTCATTTGGGGTCCTGACTCCACCTCATTTCCCTCTTGTTTGCTTTTGTGAAAGTTACCAAACCAATCTGAGTTTAGGTCCTCGACTGCAACAGGGATGGTGGAAAGATGTGCCCTGCAGGTTGGCCAAGGGTCCCTGAGCCCCAAGGGGATGACCTCTGCCTGGTGGTTGAGGGTCCCTGGACCCCCATGTAGGAAGCGTCCCCTGCAGAAGACTCTGGGGCTCATAGCTATCCCATCCGTATCCTCTGTGGCCCTCCTCTGGGACAGGACTGCCACGTGCTTGTGTTTGGGATCAGGAAACCAGCGTTGAGGAGAGGCAGTGGCTTTCCTGGCAATGGGGGCTCCATGTCCAGAGCTGTCCCTCTGTGCTGTGTGTCTTAGGGTCACAGTGTGAGAGAATATGGCTTTCACCACATTTCAGGCACTTGTACTTCCTATCCGGGGTCAGATTTATCTCACATGCAAGGCGTCTGCCTCCCCGACCTGGTGCACAGGACTCAGGAAAACACAGCCGTTTGCAGTCTACTGACTGTAACACTTGCTACTTTCAACCAGAACTTGCTTGGCATCACAGAGTCTAGAGTTTACAAGGAACCAGAACTCACGAGATCCACTCCCTCGGCTCATGGTGGGAGCAGACACACTCCCAGAGCCACTGCGCCAGATGGAGATACTGAGGCCTGGGGTATCAGCACCCAACTCGCTGCACCTGAAAGGGTCTTCAGAGAGGCGATTAAATCAGAACAAGAGCGTCAGAGTGGGCCCTGACCCGGGTGGGCTCCCTCTGGCTCCAAAGCACCTCTTTGAATCCACCAGGAAGAAAACGCCTTAGGAAGGAAGCTGCCCTCTGCCCCTTCACTTGAACCTGGGTTGGCCGTCCAGAATAAAACAGAGCAACCCCGCTTTGCTCACCCCTGGTGCAGGGCAGCTGCGACTCTTGCCTCAGGTCCTTGGGTCACCCACCCTACCCCATACCCTCTCTGCTAGTCCCCGTGAACCCAGACTGTGGCGCTGAGACATTGGCACCATGTTCCAAATTCCATCTGGCCTACACGCTCACTGACTACATGGCTCCTACGTGCCCGGCGGGGCTGACGCCAAGCACCAAGGGGACGGCCAAGGACGTCTGAACACACAGGCGGTGTGCTCTCCGCTGCGACGGCCACCCCGCACGTCCATGCCTCGGGGGCCTGTGCACTCTGCGGCTGTGCAAGAAGATACACACGACCCTCCAGGAGAAAGCCTTGTCAGCAGCCTCTTCGAGCGCTGTCACCAGGACAGGCTGGGAGCACCACTGTCAGGTGGGTGCAGAGGTGGCCCAGCACCAACCTGCCATGCTCCTCTCCACTCCTCCCCCAAGGCCATGGCCCACAGGCTGACGTCCAGGGCCTGTTTTCCGACCACTGCGCTTTCAGGCTTGGAAATTCGCATATTCTTTAGAAACCCTTACAGAGTCTATACAAAGCAAATGACTTTAGTTTTACAAATTTTACAAAGAATGCTTCTTGAAGCTGGAGCGGTTTCAGAAAACCCAGGCCCCACCTTGACCTGGGGGCAGGAGAGCGTGTAGGTTTACCCCAGGCCAGTTGGACACAGACAGACATCCCCGTGTGACCAACTAGTACCTGTCCAGCTTCCTCATTCTCTCAGGTCACACCTGACCTTCCAGCCCCATTTAGACTGAGTCTTCAGGGCCTTGAACAAGCTTCCCTTTGAGTCCTGTCTGATCCCCGTTGTAGAAGGTTGTCCATCCCCCACCATGCAAGGCTGTGTGCTGCCCGCCTATATGGGCCATCCCTGCCCCATGATGCCAGGTCATCCACCTTTCATCATGTGTGCTTGCTTCTCCACTGTGTGAGGGCTTCCGGTCCCCATTATGTGAGGGGCTCCAGACAGAAGGCTCACAGAAGGATGGGGGTCCATTTCCCTCCCTGGGACACTGGCTGGGGCAGCCTCCTGGGCGTCTCAGTGGGTCCTGGCCTAGGGCCACTCTCGGGGTCTCTGAACTGTTTCCTGAAGGATTGCAGCCGGTTTTGAGTGATGCGTGTGGACCACCTCCTGGTGCTGCTTTGGGGTTTTGGCTCCAGAGGTGACGTGCGGAGGGGCACATGACTGACATGAGCCACCAAAGGGCCCAGGTCAGAAGTCGTGCTCTCCATCCTCAATGTTACCAAATACATCAAGTCCAGTAAAAATGGGGTCTGAAACAGTGGGGTTTCAGACACTCCTTCCCCCGGGATAGGGACCCTCGGCACCCACCCACCTCCCTCCCTTCTGGGTCGGAGGGCTTCCTGCACAGCCGCCCCCTCACATCGTGAACACCCCGCCCTCCCCACCCCAACTCATCTGCCTTTCCCGACCGCTGGCAATGCCCGGACCCTTGGTGCTCCCCCTGGCCTGGGATGTCATGTCCTGGCACAGAGTGGCCAGTAGGGACCGGCCTCGGGGGCCCTGCCTCCGCATCCAGACAGGTGACTTTTTGGTCAAGAAGAGCAAACACTCGAGCCTGATAGAGGCTTCGTGCTGGTTCCTTTTTCTTTTCTTTTCTCTTTCTTTCTCTCTCTCTTTTGGAATTATTATTGAGGTAAAATTCACATAACATAAAATTAACCATTGCAAAGTGTTCAATTCAGTGGCATTTAGTGTAGTCATAATGTGCCCCCCCACCCATCTAGTTCCAGAACATTCTCATCCGCCAGAAGGAAACCCAGTGCCCACAAATTCAGTGTCTCCCTGTAGAAAGTGGCGCTTGGAAGACTTCCACAGCTGAGTGGAGTTGTCTGTGCATAGAAGTCTGTCCAGGGTCTGGGCCTGGCTCCCCCCCTCCCAGTGCTGCTTAGGGGGGTACCTTGTGGGTAGCCCGGGTTTCAGACCAAGAGCAGGTTTCTTGAGAAAATCTTATATTGTTATGTATTTCCCTCTTAGAACCGCCTTTGCTGCATCCCAATGATTTTGAATAGTTATGTTTTCATTTTCATTTGTTTCTGTGATTTTTAAAAAATTCTTTAATTTCCTGATTGACCCATTCCATTCTTTAGTAGGATACCCTTTAACCTCCAACTGTCTGAGTTCCTTCCAAATTTCCTCTTGTGATTGAGTTCAAGTTTCAAAGCTCTGTGGTCTGGAAATATGCAGGGAATAATCTCAATCTTTTGGTACTGCTTGATACCTTTTTTGTGACCCAGTATCTGATCTATTCTGGAGAATGTTCCATGTGCCCTGGAGAAGAATGGGTATTCTGTTGCTTTAGGATGGAATGCTCTGTATTTATCTGTGAAGTCCATCTGGTACAGGGTGTCATTCAAATCCTTTGTTTCTTCTTGATCTTCTGCTTAAATGATATTGTCCATTGCTGTGAGTGGGGTGTTGAAGTACCATACTATTATATTATCATCAATGTGTTTCTTTAATTTGGTTATTAATTTTTTAATATAATCGCCTGCTCTCAAGTTGGGAGCATAACTACTTATAATTATTAGATCTTCTTGTTGGATAGACACTTTATGTATGACATAGGGTCCCTCTTCATCTCTTATTACAGTCCTGGTTTAAAATCTAATTTTTCTGACATAAGGATTTCTATCTCAGCTTTCTTTTGATGTCCATTAGAATAATAAATGGTTTTCCAGCCCCTCCCTTTCAATCTGGAGGTGTGGTTGGGTCTAAAATTATTCTCTTGTAGACAGTATATTGTTGGGTCTTGCTTTTTTATCCAATCTGATGCCCTGTGTCTTCTGATTGGAGCATTTATCCATTTACATTCAGAGTAACTATTTAACCGTATGAATTTAGTGCCATTGTATTACCTGTAAAGTCACTGTTTCTGTATATTGTCTTTGTTCCTTTCTGGTTTATGTTACTTTTGGGCTCTCTCTTCACTTAAAGGATCCCTTTTAGTATCTCTTGCAGGGCTAGTTTAGTGATCAACAATTCTTTTAATTTCTGTTTCTCCTGAAAGCTCTTTATCTCTCCTTCTATTCTGAATGACAGCCTTGCTAGATCAAGTATTCTTGTCTGCATGTTTTTCTTATTTAGCACCATGAATATATCATGCCAGTCCTTTCTGGCCTGCCAGGTCTCTGGATAGGTCTGCTGCCAGCCTTATGTTTCTACCTGTGTAGTTTAAGGACTTCTTGTCCTGAGCTTCTTTCAGGATTTTCTCTTTGTCTCTGAAATTTGCAACTTCACCACTATCTGGTATAGAGTGTTGATCTATTTTTATTGGTTTTGAGGTGGGTTCTCTGTGCCTCCTTGACTTAAATACCTGTTTTCTTCCCCAGATTAGGGAAGTTCTCAGCTATAATTTGCTCAAGTATACCTTCTGCTCCCCTCTCTCTCTCTTTCCTCTACCTCTGGGACCCCAATTATTCTAATATTGTTTCACTATATGGTATTGCTGCTCTCTTGAATTCTTCCCTTGTGATCCAGTAATTGTTTATCTCTCTTTTCCTCAGTTTCTTTATTCTCCATAATTTTATCTTCTATATCACTGATTCTTTCTTCTGCCTCACTTATCCTAGCAGTAAAAAGCACCATTTTTTATTGAATCTCATTAATAGGCCTTTTTATTTCAACCTGATTAGATTTTAGTTGTTTTAGTTCTCCAGAAAGGGATTCTCTAGTGTCTTATGCTTTTTTCAAGCCCAGCTAGTTTTTTATTATCATTATTCTGAATTCTAGCTCTGACATTTTACTAATATCCATATTTATTAAGTCTCTGACAGTTAGTACTGCCTCTTATTCTTTTTTTCTGGGAATTTTTCCATCTTGTCATTTTGTCCAGAGAGGAATAGATAAATAAGAGAACAAAATATGAATATATATCAACCATGACCACAGTGATATATACACTAGACAAATCAGAAGAGATCAGAAACCAAAAAAGAAAAGAAAAAGGAAAAAAAAGAGAGAATATAATCAAACAGGTGGACAGAACATGGTGATAAACCAGATCCTGAGTGTATTTTGGTCTGTTAGAAGACACTAGTTCCCAAAATTGTAAAGAAAGAAAAACTTATCTATCCGTCTATATATGTATATATATATAGATATTTATAATATATACACATACACACAAAACAATTGTATATGTATATATATACAATATATATATATATACACAAAAACAATTATATATATGCAAAATAAAAATTGAATATGATGGGGCGCGTGGGCGGCTCAGTCATTAAGCGTCTGCCTTCGGCTCAGGTCATGATCCCAGGGTCCTGGGATCGAGCCCCGCATCGGGCTCTCTGCTCAGCAGGGAGCCTGCTCCTCCCTCTCCCACTCCCCCTGCTTGTGTTCCCTCTCTCGCTGTGTCTTTCTCTGTCAAATAAATAAATAAAATCTTTTTAAAAAAATTGAATATGATGAAAGGAAGCCAAAAATGAAGAATGTGTATATAAAATGTAAATGTAAAAATGAAAATTAAAAAAATCATTAAAAAGTGTTGATAAAATAAGAAACTACTTGAAAAGAAAAAAAAAAGTAAAAGTAAATTTTAAACTGAAAGACTAAAAAATCATGAGAAAAAACTTCAAATTCTATATACTGTATTCCTCTAAGACAGGAGTTTTTCAGTTCTGTGTGATCTGTAAACTTGGTATTAGCCAGATGTTCCTGCTGGTCTTCTAGGGGATAGGCTGATTCTCAGGTGTCTTTGCCCAGGTGGATTTGCACTGCCCCTGTCAGGGGGCTGGGCTCAGTGTAAGTGGCTCTGTGTTGCTCTATGTGGCTGTTGTTCCCTGAAGGCTTTTTTTGCCCCCTTAGAGGATGAAAATAAAAATAGCAGCATCCCAATCTCCAGCCCCAGAACAGAAAGATTGAAGTCCCCACTCCATTGCACCCTCAAGGAAAAGCTGTCAATCATTTTTGTAAGGGCACCAAATGGCAGACCTAGTGCAGTGTGCACCCACACAAATCCTCCCGGGGAAAGGAGGAGGGTCTCCCCCCACAGTTCTGCTGCTTGCTGGGCCCCTGCTTGGAGAGCATTACCTGATTGTGCCATGTTTTGTGGTTTATGGCAACACTGAGCAAAAGCCCACTTCTTGGTTCACTGATTGTAGCTGGCTTCCCTGCTCCTGTGCTTGGGAACTCTGCCACACTCAGGCACTCCCATTCTTTCTGTGACCCCAGGGATCCTGAGACCACACTATCCCACCTAGGATTCTTCTCTGCTTCACATCTGAGCACTTTTCAGGTAGGGACATCCCTCACTTTCACCAGAGAAGACTTCTAGAACTTCAGATTTTGTGCAGTGCAGCTATATCACTTTCCAGTAGCAGCGTACGGAGGCTCCCTCCTCCCACTGTTTATCTTCCAAAATATCCCTCAGATTCACTTCTCTGTACCCTCTACCTTGCAAAAAGTGGTAGCTTTCTTATTTGTAGAATTGTAGGAATTCTTTTCTTAGATCTTAGGTTTAGTTCACAGGTGTTCAGAATGATTTGATAGCTTCCTAGCTGAATTCAAGGGACCAGATGAAAGGATGGTCACCTCCTCTTCTGCCATCTTCCCTCCTCCTGCCCATTTTTTAACAGGATTACTTGTATTGAATTTGAGAAAGTATTGAATTTGAGAAGTTCTTTATAGATTTTGGATACTAAACCTTTATCAGATATGTCATTTGCAAATATCTTCTCCCATTCCTTAGGCTGCCTTTTAGTTTTGTTGATTGTTTCCGTTGCTGTGCAGAAGCTTTTTATTTTGATGAAGTCCCAATAGTTTGTCTTTGCTTTTGTTTTTCTTGACATAGGAAACATATCTAAAAAGAAGTTGCTATGGCCATTGTCAAAGAAGTTGCTCCCTGTGTTCTCCTTTAGGATTTTAAAGGTTCCCTTTCTCATTTATGTCTTTAAACCATTTTGAATTTATTTTTGTGTATGGTGAAAGAAATTAGTCCAGTTTCATTCTTTTGTTTGTTGCTGTCCAGTTTTCCTAACACCATTTTTGAAGAGACTGTCTTTTTTTTTTTTTTTATTGGATATTCTTTCCTAATTTGTTGAAGATTACTTGACCATATACTTGTGGGTTCATTTCTGCATTTTCTCTTCTGTTCCATAGATATGTAATTTTTTTGTGCCAGTACCAAACTGCTTTGATTATTACAGCTTTGTACTATAACTTGAAATCTGGAATTGTGATGCCTCAAGTTTTGTGTTTCTTTTTCAAGGTTGCTTTGTCTATTCGGAGTCTTTAGGTTTCCATACATAGTTTAGGATTGTTTTTCTAGTTCTGTGAAAAATGCCATTGTTATTTTGATAAGAATTGAATTAAATGTGTAGATTGTTTTGGGTTGTATACACATTGTAACAATATTCGTTCTTGCAATCCATGAGCATGGCATGTCTTTCCATTACACTGTGTCATCTTCAGTTTATTTCATCAGTGTTTTATAGTTTTCAGATACAGGTCTTTCACCTCTTGGGTTAGATTTATTCCTAAGTATCTTATGGCTTTTGCTGCATTTATAAATGGGATTTATTTCTTAATTTCACTTTCTGCTCCTTCATTAATGGTGTATATAAATGCAACAGATTTTTGTACATTGACTTTGTATCCTGTGTCTTCACTGAATTTGTATCAGTTCTAGCAATTTTTTGGTGGAGTCCTTTCAGGTTTTCTATTAAGAATATCATTTATCTGGAAATAAAGTTTGACATCTTCCTTGCTGATTTGGAAACCTTATATTTCTTTCTGTTGTCAGATTGCTCTGGTTAGGACTTCCAGTATTATGTTAAATAATAGTGGTGTGAGTGGATATCCCTATATTGATCCTAATCCTAGAGGAAAAAGTCTCAGTTTTTCCCCATTGAGGATGATATTTACTGTGGGTTTTTTTATATATGGCGTTCATGATGTTGAAGTATGGTCCCTCTATTCCTACTTTGTTGACGGTTTTCATCATGAATGGATGTTGTACTTTGTCAAATGCTTTTTCTGCATCTATTGAAATGATCATATGTTTTTTATCCTTACCTATATTAATGTGGTGTATCACATTGATTGATTTGTGAATACTGAACCACACTTGCAGTCCCGGATAAATCCCACTTGATCGTAGTGAATGATTCTTTTAATGTACTGTTTTATTCAGTTTACTAGTATTTTATTGAGAATGTTTGCATCCATGTTCATCAGGGATATTGGCCTGTAGTTCTTTTTTTTAGTGGAATCTTCTCTGATTTTGGTTTCAGGGTAATTCTGGCCTCATAGAATGACTTTGGAAGTTTTCTTTCCATTTCTATTTTTTGTAATAGTTTGAGAAAAATAAGTATTTACTCTTCTTTAAATGTTTGTTAAAATTCACCTGTGAAGCCATCTGGCCCTTTGTTGGGAGATTATTGATGACCGATTCAATTACTTTGTTCATTATCAGTTGGTTCAAATTTTTTGTTTCTTCCTGTTTCTGTTTTGGGAGTTTACATGTTTCTAGGGATTTATCCATTTCTTCTGGGCATTCAATTTTGTTACATATACTTTTTTTTCACAGTATTCTCTTATAATTATTTGTATTTCTGTCGTGTTGGTTTTTATTTCTCTTCTGTTTTTTTGTGATTTTACTTATTTGGTTCTTTTTTCTCTTTGGCAAGTCTGGCTAAGGGTTTATCAATTTTATTAATTTTTTTTAAAGAACTAGCTCTTAGTTTCATTGATCTGTTCTATTGCTTTTTAGTTTCTATATCTTTTATTTCTGTTTTCATCTTTATTATTTCCCTTCTGCTGACTTTATGCTTCATTTGTTGTTTTTTTTCTAGCTCCTTTAGGTGCAAGGTTAGGTTATTTATATGAGATTTTTCTTGCTTCTTATTGTACACCTCTTTTGCTCTATACTTCCCTCTTGGGAGCACTGTCATGTTTTGATTTTCTTTTGTTTCCATGTATTTTTGAAATTTCTTCTTTGGTTTCCTCATTGACCCATTCATTGTTCAGTAGCATGTTGTTTAACCTCCACGTATTTGTATCCTTTCCAGTTTTTTTTTTTTTCTTGCATTGACTTTAAGTTTCATAGCATTGTGGTCAGAAAGTATGCATGGTATAATCCCAATCTTTTTGTGCTTGTTGAGGCCTGATTTGTGATCTAATGTGTGATCTATCCTGGAGATTGTCACATATGCACTTGAAAAGAATGTGTATTTTGCTTTAGGATGGAATGTTCTGAATATATCTGTTAAGTCCATCTGGTCCAGTGTGCCAAACCCATTGTTTTCTTGGTGATTTTCTGCTCAGATGATCTGTAAATTGATGTAAGTCTGTTGTCAAAGCCCCCTACTCTTATGGTATTATTATCAATGAGTTCTTTTATGTTTGTTATTAAACATTTTATATATTTGGGTGCTCCCATATTCAGTGCATAAATATTTACAATTGTTAGATCTTCTTGTAGCATAGTCCCCTTTAATATGAGGTAGTGCCCTTCTTCATCTCTTGTTACAGTTTTTGATCTAAAGTTCAGTTTTTCCTATATTTAAATTGCTACTCCAGCTTTTTTTGACATTCATTTGCATGATAAATGTTTCTCCATCCCCTCACTTTCAATCCGCACTTGTGAGCATATAGATGGGTCTTTTTTGTTTTGTTTTGTTTTGTTTTGTTTTAATCTATTCTAACACCCTATGTCTTTTGATAAGAGCCTTTTGTCCATTTACATTCAGAGTAATTATTGATAGATATATACTTAGTGTCATTTTACTCCTTCTTTTGTCATTGTTTCTGGAGATTTTGTCTGTTCCTTTATTATCTTTGTTATTTTTGTCTTTTTTTTTTTTTTTCCTCTCAAAGAGTCCTTTAATATTTTTTGCTGGGCTGATTTAGTGTTCACAAACCTCTTTAGTTTTTGTCTGGGGAACTCTTTATGTCTCCTTCTACTGTGAGTGATAACTTTGCTGGATAGAATATTCTTGGTTGCAGATTTTTCCTATTCAGCATGTTGAATATATCATGCCACTCCCTTTTGGCCTGCCAAGTTTTGTGGAGAGATATCCAGTTAATTTTATGTGTCTTCCTTGTAAGTTAAGTACTTCTTTTGTCTTTCCGATTTTAAGATTTTTTCTTTATCACTATATTTTTCAAATTTAATTACAATGTGTCTTTGTGTTGGCCTTCTTCAGTTGATTTTGATGAGAGTTCCCTGTGCCTCCTGTATCTGGATGTCTGTTTCCTTCCCCAGATTAGGGAACTTTTTAGCTCCTATTTCCTCAAATAGATTTTCTTTCCCATTTTGTCTCCCTTCTTCTTCTGGGACTCCTATTAAATGAATGTTATTACATTCGATGGAATCATTGATTTTCATATGTCTACTCTTGTGATCCATCAATCTTCTTTCTCTTGTTCAGCTTCATTTTCCATTATTTTGTCTTCTATATTATTTATTTGTTCCTTTGTTTCTTCCATACTTGTGTTCATTGCATTGATCATGCTTCCAATCTCCATTATTGTATTTTTCGTTTCTGACTGATTCCTTTTTAAATCTTTTATCTCTGAAGAAGGGCATCCCTGACATCTTCCATTCTTTTCTCAAGCCCAGAGAATATCCCTATGATTTTGCTTTAAATTCTCCATCAGACATCTTAGTTATATCTGTTTCACTTAAATCTGTGGCCATAACCTTATCTTTTATTTCATTTGGGATAAATTCCTCCATCTTGGCATTTTGATTAAGTGTCTTTCTTATTCTCTGTTAGAAAATCCCATTATGTTTGGTGGTCCTAAGATTAATGGCTTTATAAAGAAGGGTCATATAGTGTTCCAGGTCTTGTACTTCAGGTTGTGTCTCTATTGTGTGCTACATGCACTCAGCTGTTGCATTTTGGCTGCTCTGTCCTTCAGGCCAGTCTTCTGCAGATGCTTTTCTCATCTTCAGTAGGCAGTGTTTGTCCCTTATCAAGAATGTGGTGAGTTTTAAGTAGGCATGCTCTGGTCTGCTTGTGAAATGAGACATGATACTACTTCCACTATGATGGTAGCCCTGCAGAATTCTCTCATCAGGGAACATGGTGTGGTTAGGGGTTTCTGCTGATCTTCTGGAGAAGGGGCCTACCATTCTGCAACTGAGGCAAACTTGACCAAGAAGGACAGTACCATCAAGTACATTTTCTCCTAAAATGGTATGGTAAGAGATTTTAAAAATAGGAGTAAAATTGGAAAATTAACAAATACATGGAAACTAAACAACGCAATCCTGGAACAACCAATGGGTCAAAGAATAAATTGAAGTTGATATTAAAAATGTATCTTGACACAAATTAAAATGGAAATGCAATATCTCAAACCCTACTGGGTATAGCAAAAGCAATTCTATGAAGGAATTTTACAGCTACAGTTGCATACTATAAAAAGATCTTGAAAAGGCAACCACTTTACACTTCAATTACCTAGAAAAAGATTAAACTAAGTCAAAGTTATCAAAAGCCAGGAAATAATGAAAACTAATTTTCATTAGGGTAGAGACAAATTAAAGAACAGGAAAACAATAGAAAAGATTAATAAAACTATGAGATGATCCTTTGAAAAGATATACAAATTTGTGAAGCCATTAGCTAGATTAATGAAGTAAAATGAGAGAAGATCCAAATCAATAAAACTGCAAATAAAAGAGAAGACATCGTAACTGATACCACAGAAATACAAAAAAAAAAAAAAAAGATATGACTTTTACCAGATACACTCCAGTAAACTGTAGAGACTAAAAAAATGGAAAAAAAAAATTTCTAGAAACATAAAAACTACCAAGCCTTAATCAGGAAAAAATAGAAAATATGAACACCAAATAATGAATACGAAGATTGAATCAGTAATAAAATATCTCCAAACACAATAAAGCCCTGGCCTTACCAGATGTACAAATGCCAGCTGGCATTAATGCTAAATTATATCAAATATATATAGCAGAATTAACACCAACCCTTCTCAAACTCTTCCAAAAAATTGAGGAAAGAAAACATCCAAATTCATTTTATCATCACTACATTACCCACATAGCAATGCCAAATGAAAAGATTAGAAGACCCCAAAACGATATTTTACTATCCCTGGTGAATCTAAATGCAACATTTTTCAACGAAATATTAACAAACAGAATTTAATAGCATTTTAAAAGATTATTTACCATGACCAGGTAGAATTTATCCCTAGGATGCAAGAATGGTTCAACATATGAAAATAAAACTGTGATACACTAAGATAAAAAAAATTATATGATCATCTCAATGGATGCAGAAAAATCATTTGACAAGTACCACATCCTTGCATTGCAAATCTCTCAAAAACTTGTGTATAGAAGGAACATACTTCAAAGAAATAAAGGCCACAGTGACAAACACAACCAAACTCATACTCAATCAAGAAAAGTTGAAAGTTTTACCTATATGGTCATGAACAAGACAAGCATGCACACTTTCAGCACTCTTATCCAGTATAGTACTGTAAGTCCTAGATGGATCAATCAGGCAATAAAACGAAATAATTAGAGTGGGGGCTATCAAATTGTCTCTATTTGCAGATGACATGATTTTACATATAGAAAATCCCGAAGACTACCACAGACTTGTTATATTTAATCAACAAATTCAGTAAACTTGCAGGACACCAAATCAACATATAATAATCAGTGATGATACAACTACATTTCTGAAAAATAAGGAAAACAAATGGTAGAACTTGGGGAAGATGCTGGAGTAAGAGGACCCTAAGCTTACCTTGTCCCAAGGATACAACTAGAGAACACCTGCAGCAGTGTAAATTACTCAGAAAATGGACCAAATATTGGAAGAATAAACTCCACAACTAAATGTAGAGAAGAAGCCACATCAAAATTGGCAGGAAAGGCAGAGATGTGGTCAGGAACTAAACATACTGGTAGGACTCTTTGTGGAGAGTGGAATGCCACGGGCACAGAAAGGAGAAAGAAACAGAACCTCACACTGGGGGACCTCCAAGGGCAAGGTGAATCCCCATAAGATTTGGCTTTGAAAACCAAAGGGGCCAGTTTTTATGAGTTCTTACAAACAGCGGGACTTAAAACCTAAAGTTTAAAAAAAAAAATCAATGGCTCAGCTCTGAAAGAGCCAGGAGGGCAAGAGGAAACTGGGTCCCTGCCCATAAAGAGAGAGCATAACAAACATCCCATATGGACAGAGCATATAAGCAGCAATTTGAAAGGTGCCTGAGGCATATGGAAAGGAGTGTTATTTATTCATTTTAGAGCCTGTCCCAGATGAACAGAAATCGCTAGGGAATTCCTCCTCCAGGAACAAAAGAACCATTTACCTCGCCCACACCCAGCATAAATACAGGGGCACCTGGAGGACTGGCTATCAAACTTGCTAGCACAGCTGTCCAGCCTTCATATGCTGTGTTTCTGCCAAAACACCCCTCCAGACATTGCCTCAGTCCCAGCACTACAAGGTCACTCACATGGTACTCAAAGCTTGCTGGCACTGCTTCTTGCAATGTGCTTCTGCAGCCCCAAAAGGTCTATTCAGTCTCCGTGCTGCAGGGCCCCTCCCTTGACACACAAAGCTTGCTAGAACTGGCACCCCAACAAGCAGCCACTCCAATGCATTTCCTCTGTGCTGTGCTTTGAAGATCCACCCTCACTTATATGTTCTCAGCCTGGGTGATGCTGCAGCCTTGACAGTGTGCAAGCAGCCCTTACAATGATCAGCACCACTCCAAAGTGATTCCTGCCCTGGAGAGAGGGAAAGGTAGACAAACACACCAGTCAGACTGCTGCCCCAACAGTGGGCTGGAGGATAACAACTAGTCTGACCACAGGTCACAACAACCAACAAAATCTTCTCAAGGAACAACACAGGGAAAGCACCTATAGCACCTGGTGCTACAGCATCTCTGGCAAAAGTCTGGTCTGACTCAACTCAAGTACAAGACATCCCCAAATGGTTTCCTAACACTGCAGGGACCAAATACTGCCCACAACAGACAAAGAGAATGACTGCAAACAACTGAACTAAAGGATAAAAGTGGTTCAGCTACAATAGCAGGGCAAACACATCACACATAGGAGACACCTCTGGAGCACCAGGTTCTCATGAATAGGGGACACTACATGGCAGTGGTACTATAGCACCTTTTCTCCAAAAGGCCACTATTTCCAGTGCAGAAGATGTAGCTGTCTTTCATGAAACAGAGAAACAGATGCAGAAAGTCAGAGAAAATGAGGAGACGAGGAGCATGTCCTGAATGAAAGAACAGGACAAAAACATAGCAAGAGACCTAAGTGAAATGGATATAAGTAGAATGACTGATAGTGAATTTAAAGTAATGATCATGAAGACACTCACTGGACTTGAGAGATGAGTGGAAAACATTAGTGAGACCCTGGAAAAAGAGATGGGAAATTTAAAAAAAAAAGGAACAAATGAGAGATGCAGAACAGAATAAATAAAATTAAAAATACACTTGATGAAATAAATAACAAGGTAGAGGAAGCAGAGGAAAGAATTAATGATCTGGAAGACAGAACAATGGAAATTAATCAAGCTGAGCAAATGAGAGAAAAACTAATTAATGAAAAGCAACAGTAGACTTAGGAAATTCAGTCACTTTGTCAAGTGTAATAACATTTGCATTATAGGAATCCCAGAAGAAAAAGAGAGAGAAGAGGGGGCAGAAAACTTATTTGAAGAGATAATAGCTGAAAACTTCCCTAATCTGGGGAAGGAAACAATTATCCAGATCAAGGAGGAACAGAGAGCTGCCCAACAAAATCAACCTAATGAGGTCCACACTAAGTAACATTGTAATTAAAGTGCAAAATGTAGTGTAAGAATAAAAATATTAAAGCAGCAAGGGAAAAGAAGACATGCAAGGGTAACCCCATAAGGCTATCTGCAGATTTTTCAGCAGAAACTTTGCAGGCCAGAAGAGAATGGCATGTGCTGAATGGGAAAAATTCTAGTGCTGGAAGGAAAAAATCTGCAGTCAAGAATACCCTATCCAGGAAGGCTACAATTCAGAATAGGACAGATAGAGGTTTTGAGAGAAAAACAAAAAACAAATAAAAAAAACTAAAAGAGTTTATGACCACTAAACCAGCCTGGCTAGAAGTATTAAAATGGATGATTTGAGTGGAATGAAAAGACTATAAATGAGAGTATAAAACATGACTATATCTGCAGAAATCAGTCAAGGGATTCAGAAAATAAAAGGATATAAAATACAATGCCATATACCTAAAACATGGGGAGGAGAGCGGAGTAAGGAATGGTTTCAAACTTAAGCGACCAACATAACAAACTGCTATGTGCAGAAAATGTTAATAGAAACCTAATTATAATCACAAATCAAAAACCACTAATAGATATGCAATGAATAAAGAGAAAATAATCCAAGTATATCACTAAAAAATCCAGCAAGCCATGAAAGAGAGCAAAAGAAGAAAGGATCAGAGAAAAACTATAGAAACAAAAAAATAAGTAATACAGTGGCAATGAATACATATATATTGATAATTACTTTGACTGTAAATGGACTAAACAATCTAATCAAAAGACACAGTATGACAGAGTGGGAAAAAAAAAGACCCATCTATATGCTGCTTACAAGAGACACATTTTAGACCTAAAAACACCCGCACATTGAAAATGAGGGGATGGGGGCACCTGGGTGGCTCAGTTGGTTAAGCGACTGCCTTCAGCTCAGGTCATGATCCTGGAGTCCCTGGATCGAGTCCCACATCAGGCTCCCTGCTTGGCAGGGAGTCTGCTTCTCCCTCTGACCCTCCCCCCTCTCATGTGTTCTCTCTCATTCTCTCTCTCTCAAATAAATAAATAAAATCTTTAAAAAAAAAAAGAAAGTGAGGGGATGGAGAAATATTTGCCATGCAAATGGATGTCAAAGGAAATCCAGGGTAGCCATATTTACACTGGACAAAATAAACTTAAAACAAAGTCTGTAAAAAGAAACAAAGAAAGACACTGTATAATAATGAAGGGGACAATCCAACAAGAAGATATCACAATTGTAAATATTTATGCACTAAAGATGAGAGCACCCAAATACATAAAACAATGAATAAAAAACAGAAAGGAACTAATTAATAATAATACAATAATAGTAGGGGACTTAAGCACCACACTACATCAATGGACAGATCACCTAAGCAGAAAATCAACAAGGAAACAATTGCTTTAAATGACACACTGGACCAGATGGATTTAACCAATATATTCAGAATATTCCATCCTAAAACAGCAGAATACACATTCTTTGCAAGTGCACATGGAACATTCCTTAGAATAGATCATAGTAGACAACAAAACAAGTCTCAATAAATTAAAAAAAAAATTGAAGTCACACCATACACTTTTTCTGACCCCAAATATATGAAACTAAAAATCAACCACAAGAAAAAATCTGTAAAAACCACAAATATATGCACATTAAATAACATGCTACTAAACAATGAATAGGTCAAATAAGACATCAAAGAAATTATAAAAGATTACATGGAAACAAATGAAAATGAAACACAATAGTCCAAAATGTTTGGTATATAGCAAAAGTGGTTCTAAGGGGAAGTTTATAGGAATATAGACTTAACTCAAGAAGCAAGAAAAATCACAAATAAACAACCTTATTCCTTACTCCTAAAGGAGCTAGAAAATGAAGGCCAGACAAAAACCAAACCCAGTAGAAGAAAGGAAATAATAACCATTAGAACAGAAATAAACAAAAACTAAAAAGAAAAAGAAAAAAAAAGAACAGATCAATGAAACCAGGATCTGGTTCATTGAAAAGATCAACAAAATTGAAAACAAATTTAGCCAGATTCATCAAAAGAGAGAGAGAGAGAGAATGGACTCAAATAAACAAAATCAGAAATGGAAGAGGAAAAATAACTGACATCACATAAATACAAAGGATTGGAGGAGAATATTTTGGAATAGTGCATTGCAACAGTTGAACAACTTAGAAGAAATGGATAAATTCCTAAACATATAATCTTCCAAAACTCAATCAGAAAGAAATAGAAATTTGAACAGACCAATGACCGATAATAAAATTGAATCAGTAATCTAAAATCATCCAACAAACAAAAGTCCAGGACCAGGTGGTTCACAAATGAATTCTACCAAACATTTAAAGAAGAGTTAATATAAGTTCTTCTCAAAGAAATTCAAAAAATAGAAGAGGAAGGAAAGTTTCCATATTCATTTAATGAGGTCAGCATTACCATGATAGCAAAACCAGATAAAGGCACTACAAAAAAAAGAGGACTGCACGTCAATATCTCTGAGGAGCATAGATGCAAAAATTCTCAACAAAATATTAGCAAAGCGAATCCAATAATACATTAAAAAATATTCACCACAGTCACATGGGATTTATTCCTGGGTTGCAAAGTGATTCAATATTTGAAAATCGATCAACATGATGCATCACATCAGTGAGAGAAAGGATAAGAACCATATGATCATTTCAATAGATGCAGAAGAAGCATTTGACGAAGTATAACACCCATTCATAAAAATTTTCAACAAGTTTAGAGAAAACATACCTCAACATAATAAAGACCATATATAATAAACCCTCAGCTAACATCATACTCAATGGGAAAAATCTGAGAGCCTTTTTCCTAAAGTTAGGAAAAGGACAAGGATATCTTCTCTCACTACGGCTATTCAACACAGTACTGGAAGTCCTAATCACAGCAATCTGATAAGAAAAAGGAATAAAAGGCATTCAAATTGGCAAGAAAGAAGTAAAACTTTCACTATGTTAAGATGACATGACTGTATGTAGAAAACCCTAAAGACTCCACTAAAAAACTACCTCAACTGATAAATTAAGTCAGTAAGGTCTTGGAATACAAAATCAATTTGCAGAAATCTTTGCATTTCTATACCCTAATAATGAAACATCAGAAAGAGAAATTAAGAAGTCAATCCCATTTACAATTTCACAAAGGTAATAAAATACCTAGGGATAAACTTAACCAATGAGGTGAAACACCTGTACTTTGAAAACTAAAACATTGAAGAAATTGAAGACAACACACAAGATATTCCATGCTCATGGTTTGGAATAACAGGTATTATTAAAATATCCATATTACCCAAAGCAATCTGTACATTTAATACAATTGCTTTCAAAATACCAATAGCATTTTTCACAGAACTGGAACAAATTATCCTAAAATTTGTATGGAACCACAAAGACCCTGAATAGCCAAATCAATCTTGATAAAGAAAAACAAAGCTGAAATATCAGAATTTCAGATTTTAGGTTGTACTACAAGTTGTAGTAATCAAAACAGTATGGGACTGGCATAAAAATAGACACATAGGTCAATGGAACTGGATAGAAAGTCCAGATAGAAACCCATGATTATATGGTCAAATAATCTTCAACTAAAGTGGCAAGAATATGCAATGGGGAAAACACAGTCGCTTCAAGAAATGTTATTGGGTAAGAAACCCATGATTATATGGTCAAATAATCTTCAACTAAAGTGGCAAGAATATGCAATGGGGAAAACACAGTCGCTTCAAGAAATGTTGGGTAAACTGGACAGCTGTATGCAAAAAACAAACAAACAAAAACCTGTACCACTTTTTACACCATTCACAAAAATAAACTCAAAATAAATTGAGGATTGAAATGTGAGACATGAAACCATAAAAATCCTAGAAGAGAGCTCAGGCAGTAATTTCTCTGACATTGGTCATAACAACATTTTTCTAGACATGTTTCCTGAGCAAGGGGAAAAATACAAAAATAAACTATTGGGACTTCGTCAAATTAAAAAGCTTCTATACAGCAAAGGAAACGAGAAACAAAATTAAAAGACAACATACTGAATGTGATAATATATTTGAAAAGACATCAGATAAAGGGTCAGTATCCAAAATATATAAAGAACTTATACAACTGGAAAACAGTATGGAGGTTCCTCAAAAAGTTAAAAATAGAACTACCCTATGATCCAGAATTTGCACTACTACATATTTACCCAAAGAATACAAAAATACTAATTCAAAGTGATACATGCACCCCAATGTTTATAGCAGTATTATCTACAATAGCCAAATTATGGAAACAGCCCAAGTGTTCATCAACTGATGAAAGTATAAAGAAGATGTGGTATATGTATATGCTGTAGTAATATAGAAGATGTGAGATATATAGTAGTAATCAAAACAGTATGGGACTGGCATAAAAATAAACACACAGATCAATGGAACAAGACAGTCCAGATATAAACCCATGAAGAAAGAAATCAGCCATAAAAAAAGAATGAAATCTTGCCACTTGCAATGATGTGGATAGATAGAGCTAGAAAGAATTATGCTAAGTCAGTTAGAGAAAAAGATATACCATATGATTTCACTCATATGTGGAATTTCAGAAACAAAACACATAAGGAAAGGGAAATAAAAAGAGAGGCAAGCCAAGAAACAGATTTAACTATAAAGAACAAATGGATGGTTACCAGAGGGCAGGTGGGGATGGATGGGGGAATGATTACACTTATAATGAGCATCAGGTGTTGTATGAAAGTGTTGAATCGCTATACTGTACATCTGAAACTAATATTACACTCTTTGTTAACTGACTGGAATTTAAATAAAAACTAAAAAAATAAAAAATGAACTCATAAAACTCAACACCCAAAAAACAAATAGGGAAGAAGTCATGAACAAACATTTCTCTAAACACATACAGATGGACAACAGACACATGAAATGATCCTCAACATCAATCATCATCAGGAAAATGCAAATCAAAACCACAATGAGATTGTACTTCACCCATGTCAGAATGGCTAAAATCAAAACACAAGAAACAAGTGTTGGGGAGGATGTGGAGATAAAGGAACACTTATGCACTGTTGGGAGGAATGTAAACTGGTGCAGCCACTGTGGAAGACAGTATAGGGGTTCCTTAAAAAATTAAAAGTAGAAATATTCTATGATGCAGTAATTGCGCTACTGGGTATTTATCTAAAGAATATGAAAGTAGTAATTTGAAAGGATATATGCACCCCTGTGTTTATTTCAGTATTATTTACATTAACCAAATTATGAAAGCAGCCCAACTGTCCATGGACAGATGAATGGATAAAGAAGTGGTTTATATATTCAATGGAGTATTACTTAGCCATAAAAATGATGAGATCATGTCATATGCAACAACATGGATGGATCTATATAGCATCATGCTAAGGGAAATAAATCATTCAGAGAAAGACAAATACCATATAATTTTACTTATATGTGGAATTTAAGAAACAAATCACACAAAGAAAAAAAGAGACAAGCCAAACAAAGCAGATTGTTAACTATAATGAACATACTGATGGTTACCAGAGAGGAGGTGGATGGGGGTGCATGGGTGAATTAGATGAAGAGGAGTAAGAGTACACTTATCATAATGAGCGCTTAGTAATGTATAGAATTGCTGAATAACTATATTGTACACCTGGACTGGATATAACAGTATATGTTAACTATACTGGAATTAAAAAAAGAGCAACTAACATAAAAAAACCTAGCCTTAGAATTCCCCCAAATGACAGTGGAGCTCTTCAGACTTTCTCTGTGTGGAGGGGTCTGGCGGACACACTTTTGCTGCCCATCCACCTTGACTATGCAGACCTGTGCCAGGGTCTAGGTGCCCTAACCAACATGCTGCCTCAGTGAGCTCCAGGCCCCTATCCCACACCAGCCTTAGTTGCCTCATGGTGGTGCACACATTTGCATTATGGGGGTTCCAGAAGGACACTCTCATTGGTGCTCATTACACCTCCAACCTTTACACCAAAATGACACAGGCACAAAGCACGCCAGAACACTTTAGGCTCACATCACTTTGGCTTCAGATGGTTTGTTAATGTACAGGGCATGCTGGAACCTCCTGGCTTATTGCTGCTTCAGATCCAACCACCCTGCCAAAATGCCACCTTCACAGAGTGCCCCAGAATACTCCTGCTTACACTGGACTTGTCTCCAGTCACCCAGCCAGAGCACCTACTATGTTGTGTACCTCAGAACACACTGGCTTGCAACAAAATCAGCTTCAACTGTCCTGACAGTTCATTCTTAATGTGGAGAACACTGGGGCAAGCCAACTTGCAACCATTTCAGCTTCAGCTGACATGTTAGTGAACATTTTGTGTAGAGAGCCCAAATACCACACCCACCCACATCCACTCTAGCTTTAGCTAACCTGCCAGAGGAGCCCTTTTTGGAGGACCTCAGGGCCCCTTGGTCTGTACACTGGCTCAGCTCCAGCCACTCCACCAGGGAACTCTCTGTGCAGAGCCCTGAAACAGTCTAGTTTACTTCCACTTCTGCTTATCTATTCTGCCAAGGTATTCTCTGTGAGTAAAAACCCAGGTCCCCCAGTTTGTACCCAATTTACTTTAAGCTATTCTGCCAGGTCACCCTCTGTACAGGGAGCCCAGGAACTTCCTGGTCCACACACCACCTCACTCCAGTTTCCCTGCCAAGGTACCCTCTGCACAAAGAGCACTAAGACATCCAGATTATACCAAATTCAGTTTCAGCTATCCTGCCAAGTTGCCTTCTGCATGTAGAACCTCTGAACACCTGGGCTTGCAAGTACTTTAGCCTTAGCTGTCCTGCCAGGGAAACTGTTGCATAGAGAGCCAAACACCACAAAAAAATTGTCTCCACTTCAGGTTTAGCTATTCTGCCAGGGCATCCAGTATGTAGAGGGTCCTGGGGCCCTAGGCCACACCAGCCACAGTTACAACCAGCCAGAAAAAATTCACCAAGAACACACTATCAACATAGAGGATACCATACCCAAGACAACTCCATCAAAATTAGAAGTAGCTGTTCTACCTAATCCATAGAAACAAACACAGAAAGTCAAGAAAAATGGGAAGACAGTGGAATATGCTCCAAAATAAGGGATAAGAAAAAAAATCTCAGAAAAATAACTAAATGAAAAGGAGATAAGCAAAATGCCTAGTAAAAAATTTACATTAATGATTGTAGTGATGCTCAGTGGACTGGAGAGAACATTGGAATAACTCAGTGAGACCTTCAGAAAAGAGACAGAGAATATTAAAAAAAGAACCAATAATGTTGAAGAATACAGTAACTAAAATAAAAATACACTGGAGGGAATCAACAGTAGAGTAGTAATTCAGAATGTATAAGTGATCCAGAAGACAAGGTAATAAAAAGTACTGAAGCTGAACAGCAACAACAACAAAAAATTAAAATGATGATAGGTTAAGGGATCTCATGGACAACATCAAGTGAACAAACATTTGCATTTGCCTATGGCAGTCCCAGAAGAAGAAGAAACAGAAAAGTACAAAACACTTATTTGAAGAAATAATAACTGAAAACTTCCCTAACAAAGGGAAGAAAATGTACATTCAGGTTCAAAGAAGCACAGAGAGTTCCAAATAAGATGAACTCAAGGAAGACCACATGATGACACATAATTAAAATGTCAAAGCCACAAAAGCCAAACTGTGGAAGGAGCTGAGATGCCCTTCAACAGATGAATGGATGAGAAAATTGTAGTTCATATATACAATGGAATATTACTCTGCCTTCAGAAGGATGAATACCCACTATTTGCATCAACATGGATGGAACTGGAGGGGATTATGCTAAGTGAAATAAGTCAAGCAGAGAAAGACAATTATCATATGGTTTCTCTCGTATGTGGAACATAAGGAATAGCACGGAGAACATTAGGAGAAAGAAGGGAAAACTGAAGTGGGGGGGGGGGAATCAGAGGGAGAGATGAACCATGAGAGACTATGGACTCCAGGAAACAATCTGAGGGTTTCAGAGGGGAGGGAGGGATGGGGTCGCCTGGTGATGGGTATTAAGGAGGGCACATGTTGTAATGAGCACTGAGTGTTATACACAAATAAAGAATCATGGAACACTACATCAAAAGCTACTGAGGTACTGTATGGTGACTAACATAATAAAAGAAAAAGAATATTAATAGTTGAAAAAATGTCAAAGTTTAAAGATAAATAGATAATTTTAAAAGCAGCATGGGAGAAGCAAAACATTACCTACAAGGGAAACCCTTAATACTAGCAGCTGATTTTCCAGCAGAAAATTTGCAAGCTGAAGTTAGTGGCATGGTATATTCAAAGTGCTGATAGGAAAGCTCTACAATCAGGAATATTCTACCTGATAAGGTTATCATTCAGGTATGAAGGAGAGAGAAGTTTCCTAGAAAAAACACAAATTATAAGTGTTTATCACCTCTAAACCAGCCCTATAAGAGATGTTAAAGGGACTTCTCTAAGTGGAAAATAAATGGTGATTATTAAACATAAGAAAACTATGAACAAAAAGTTGTAAAAATATGACAGCATACACATAAAACATGAAGGAGGGAGTAAAAAAAATCTTTGAAATGTGATTGTACTTAAATTATCAACTTAATATAGACTGCTATATACTTAGGATGTTATATATGAACCTCATTGTAACCACAAATCCAAAATATATAATAGAAATGCAAAAAAAGGGAAAGAAAGACAAACAGAACACCACAGAAACTCATCAATCACAAAGAACAAGAGAAGAAAAAAGGAACAGAGAACAACTGCAAAAATGACAAGAAAAACAATGAACAAAATGGCACTAAGTACATACTTATAGATAACAATTTTAAATATAAATGGCCTAAATGTTCCAATCCCAAGACATAGGTTGTCAAAATGGATAAAACAACAAGACCAATGTATATGCTGCCTGCAAGAGACTCACCACACATCCAAAGACACATACAGACTAAAAGTGAATCTATGGAAAAGCACATACCATGCAAACTGAAATGAAGGAAAAATCAAAGTAGCAATACTTATATCAGAAAAAAATAAACTTTAAAACAAAGATTGTAACAAGAGACAAAGGCATCGCATAATGACAAAGGGATCAAACAAAAAGATAAAATAATTTTAAGCCTCTACACACTGAATAATGATGCACCTAAGTACATAAAGCAAATATTAATGGACATAAAGAAAGAATTGATGGTAATACAATAATGGTGGGGGACTCTAATGTCTCATTTACATCAATGGATAGATCATCCAGGAAGGAAATCAATAAGGAAACAGTGTCTGAATTACACATTGACCAGATGTACATAACAGATATATATAGAACTTTCCATCCCAAACCAACAGAATGCATATTACTTTCAAGAGCACATGGAAAATTATACAGGATAGATCACATGTTAGGCTATAAAACAAGTCTTAATAAATTTAAGAAGATTGACATCATATCATGCCTCTTTTTCAACCCCAATGGTATGAAATAAGAAATCAATCACAAGAAAAAAAAAACTGGAAAATGCCCCACAAACACATAGAGGCTAGACAACATGACACTAAACAACAATGGCCCATGAAGCAATCAAAGAAAAAATTTTAAAAAGATACAAGCCAAATGAAAATAAAAACACAATGATCTAAAATCATTGGGATGCAGCAAAATCAGTTCTAAGAGGGAAATAGACAGTGGTACAGGCTTACCTCAAGAAAGAAGAAAAAGCTCAAATAATCAATCTGATCTTACACATAAACAACATGGCAAAAAAAGAACAAACAAAGCCCAAAGTGAGTAAGAATTAAATAAAGACCAAAGCAGATATAAATAACATAAAGACTAAAGAAAATGAAAAGACAAGAAAAAAAAATCAATGAAGCCAAGAGCTGATTCTTTGAAAAGATAAACAAAATTAATAAACCTTTAGCCAGACTCATCAAGAAAAAAAGAGAAAGGACCCAAAAAATAAAATCAGAAATAAGAGGGGAGAAATAACAACTGTAACCACAGAAATACAAAGGATTATAAAAGAATACTACAAAAAATTATATGCCAACAAATTGCACAACCTAGAAGAAATGAGTGGATTTCTAGAAAGGTACAATCTTTCAACACTGAATCAAGACGAAATAGAAAATTTCAACAGACAAATTACTAGTAATGAAATTAAACCAACAATAAAAAAATGACCAAAAAAGTAAAAATAAAAGTCCAGGACCAGATGGATTCACAGGTGAATTCTGCCAAACATTTAAGGAAGAGTTAATAGCTATTCACCTCAATGTATTCCAAAAAACAAAAAACAAAAAAACAAAAAAACAAAAAAAAAGAAAGGAGAGCTTCCAAATACATTTTATGAGTCCAGCATTAACCTGTACTAAAACCAGATTAAAGACATGATTAAAGAAAAAAAAAAACACTACAGGCCAATATCTCTGATGAACATAGATATAAAACTACTCACCAAAATATTAACAAACCAGATTAAACAATACATTAAAGGAATTATACATCATGATGGAATGGGATTTATTCTGAGCACACAAGGATGGTTTAATTATTACAAATTAATCAATCTGATATATCACATTAACAAGACAAATGATTAAAAGCATATTAATACATCAATAAATGTAAAAATACCATTTGACAAAGTACAGCATCCATTCATGATAAAAATTCTCAACTATGTGGGTATAGAGGGACCACACCTCAACATAATTAAAATGTATGAAAAACCCACAGCTAACATTATACTCAATGGCAAAAACTGAGAACTTGAAAAAAGAAAAAAAACAAACAAACAACTAAGAGCTTTTCCTCTAAGATCAGGAAAAAGACAAGGATGTTCACTTTCACTATTTTTATTCAACATAGTACTGGAAGTCCTATAGACAGCAATCAGATAAGAAAAAGAAATAAGAGGCACCCATATTGGTAAAAGATAAGTTAAATCACAACTCTTTGTAGATGACAGAATTGATTCTATAAATAGAAAATCCTAAAGGCCCCACCTTAAAAACTACTAGAAGTAATAAATGAGTTCAATAAATTTGCAGTATACAAAATTAATATCCATAGCCAATAGGATTTCTATACACCAATAGCAAAGGAGCAGGAAAAAAAATCCAAAAACAATATAATTTACAACTGCACCAAAAATAATAAAATAGCTAGGAATAAACTTAACCAGGGAAGCAAAAGACATGTAGTTTGAATGGTAGAAAATATTGATGAAAGAAATTGAAGATGACATAAATAAGTGGAAAGATATTCCATGTTCATTGATTAGAAGAATCAATAATGTTAAAATGTCCATTTTAGTGAAAACAGTCTGAAGACTCAATGCAATCCCTATCAAAATACCAACATCATTTTTTCACAGAACTAGATTAAATAATACTAAAATTTATACGCCATCACAAACACACCTATGAATAGGCAAAGCAATCTTGAGAAAGAGCAAAGCTGGAGGTAATCACAATTCTAGATTTTAAGATATATTACAGAGCTGTCTACAAAAAATAAGACAATAATATAAAATGGGGAAAAGACAGCATCTTCAATGAAAGGTGCTGGAAAAATTGGACAGTTACATATTAAAGAATAAAACTGGATCAGTTTCTAATATCATACACAAAAATAATCTCAAAATGTTTTAAAGACCTAAATATGGGATTTGAAACCATAAAAATCCTAGAAGAAATACAGACATAACTTCTCTGACATAGGTCATAGCAACATTTTTTTCTAGATATGTCTCCTAAGGTAAAGGAAACAAAAGCAAAAATAAACTATTAAAAGTACATGAAAACAAAACACTTTTGCATGGTGAAGGAAATCATCAACAAAACAAAAAGGCATAGTACTGAATGGGAGAAAATATTTGCAAATCATATATCTGAAAAGGGGTTAATCTCCAGAATATATAAAGAACTTACAAAACAACACCAAAAAACCCCCAAATAATCTGATTAAAAATGGGCAGAGGACCTGAATCTACATTTTTTCTTCCAAGAAAACATACATATTATCAACAGACATATGAAAAGAGACTCAATATCACTAATCATCAGGGAAATGCAAATCAAAACCACAAGATGTTAGAACTCATTAGAATGGCTAAAATAAAAAAGAAATAACAAGTGTTAGCAATGATGTGGAGAAAAAGAGACCCTTGTACACTGTTGGTGGAAATATAAATTGGTACAGCCACTGTGGAAAACAATATGGAAGTTCCTCAAAAAATTAAACATAGAACTACCATATTATCCATTAATTCTACCACTGGGTTTTTACCAAAAGAAAACAAAAACACTAATTCAAAAATATATATGCAAAATATATTTATTTATTACAGCATTGTTTATATTAACCAAGATGTGGAAGCAACCTAAGTGTCCATGGATAGATGATTGGACAAGGAAGATGTGGTATATACATATACATATGGGGTATATATATATATATATATATATATATATATATATATATATATGTATATAGTAAAATATTACACAACCATAAAAAACGTATGAGATCTTGCCATTTGGGACAATATGCATGGAACTACGGGATATTGTGCTAAGTGAAATAAATCAATTAGAGAAAGACAAATACCATATGATTTCACTCATATATGTCATCTAAACAACATAAGAGTAACAAAAAGCAGAATCAGACCAATAAATACACAGAAAAAAAACAATGTTTGCCAGAGGGGAGAAGGGAGTGGGATGGGCAAAATGTGTGAAGAAGATTGGGAGATAGAGCCTTCCAGTTATGGAACAAATAAGTCATGGTAATAAAAGGCACAGCATAAGGAATATAGTCGATGATATTGTAATAGCATTGTATTGTGACAGATGGTAGCTATACTTGTGATGAGCATAGCACAATGTATATACTTATTGTATCACTGTGTTGTACCCCTCGAACTAATGTAACATTGTGTCAACCATACTCAAAAAATTTTATTTTATTTTATTTTTTTATTTTTTTCCCAAAAAATTTAAAAAAGAAAAAAAAGGAGTTAAAAAATGAAGATTTGGCCAAAAATGAAAAGTTATTTATAAATATGGAGTATATAATAATACTTTTATTTTGTGGAATAAAAGGATATTAAAATGCAATTTGAAAAAAATTCTGTTAATAGGTAAAATAGTTGAAGAGGATTTACAACTGTAAACTTACACATCTGTGTTATAAGTCACGCAGATGAAGAGTACAGCATAGAAAATAGAGTCAATAAATTTTAAAAAGTACTTTCTTCATAGGACCTAGAGCCATTTACTTGAGTGTCTGTACATTGGGGAAGGGAGAATACCCAGATACTTCAATGACTATTGGACACAGTATCTGACTTGACATTGATATCCAGAGAACTGAAACATCACCATCATGGTATTCCTAGTAAGGACTTAGAGGTGTTATGGGTTGAATTGTGTCCCTAAAATTTATATGTTGAGATTCTAACCTTCAATACATCAGAACATGACCTTGGAAGGAGGGTCTTTACAGAGATAATCAAGTTAAAATGAGGTCATTGGGATAGATCCTAATCCAATGTAACGTGTGCCTTATAAAAATGGGAAATTTGGACACAGAGACATGTGTAGAGGGAGAATACCATGTGAATATGAAGGCAGCCGTCTACAAGCCAAGGAGAGTCCTTCCCTCATAGTCCTCAGAAGCAACCAGCTCTGTCAACACCTTGATTTTGTTTTTCTAGCCTCTATAATGGTGAGAGAATAAATTTCTGTGACCACTCAGTTTGTGGTAACTTAGGTACCTGCTACTTTGCTAGGCTACCCTAGAAAACAAGTACATGTGAACAGGTAATAGTCTTTGTTATGGTTCAGCTACTATGGGTCTAATGGATCTTGCAAACCCACCCACTGGTCATTTCCTCAACTTCTAATTGTATCATTTCCAGTTGCATACTTGGCAGTTGGAGTCACCCTCTATGTGTTCCATGGACTGTAATGTAGGAGCTTTTTTTTTCCTTATTTATTTATTTATTTATTTATTTATTTATTTATTTATTTATTCTTATGTTAATCCCCATACATTACATCATTAGTTTTAGATGAAGTGTTCCATGATTCATTGTTTGTGCATAACACCCAGTGCTCTATGCAGAATGTGCCCTCCTCAATACCCACCACCAGGCTAACCCATCCTCCCACCCCCCTCCCCTCTAGAACCCTCAGTTTGTTTTTCAGAGTCCGTCGTCTCTCATGGTTCGTCTACCCCTCCGATTTCCCCTGCTTCATTCTTCCCCTCCCGCTACCTTCTTCTTCTTCTTCTTTTTTTTTTTCTTAACATATATTGCATTATTTGTTTCAGAGGTACAGATCTGAGATTCAACAGTCTTGCACAATTCACAGCGCTTACCAGAGCACATACCCTCCCCAGTGTCTATCACCCAGTCACCCCATCCCTCCCACCCCACCCCCCACTCCAGCAACCCTCAATTTGTTTCCTGCAATTAAGAATTCCTCATATCAGTGAGATCATATGATACATGTCTTTCTCTGTTTGACTTATTTCACTCAACATAATACCCTCCAGTTCCATCCACGTTGTTGCAAATGGCAAGATCTCATTCCTTTTGATGGCTGCATAATATTCCATTGTATATATATACCACATCTTCTATAGTAATGAAATCAAGTGGAAACCTTTGAAACTTCCTCCACCCATCAGGAGAAAAATAAAATATATATAGCATCCCTGGATCCATTTGGCAATGATTTATACTACTTTTAAAGAGCTAAAGTATATAAGAAAGATAAGTCCCATTCATATCTCTGCTTAATTTTCCAGTCTGGCTACTGAGGAAACTGGATGAATCATGGAGAATGACTATAAACTACTACAAGCTCATCCAGGTAGTATCCCCAATTGCAGTTATTCTGCTGGACATGATACCATTGCTAGATCAAATTAGTAAGACCTCAAATACACTGATTCTGGCAACTAATTATTTTCTATTTAATCAGAAAAGAGAAACAGAAAACCGTTTTCATTCATATGAGACAGACAATATTCATTTATTGTTTTGCTCGGGCTATGTTAAATCTCCCATTCTTTTTCATAACATAGTCCAAAATATTCTGGAAAACCTGGATACCCCATAGAATATTATATCAATGGCATTATGCTGATGAGGCAGGATAATAAAAAATGTGAATAATATGCTAGAAGGCTTTATTAAGGCACATTTATTTCAAGGAATGGAAGATAAATCCTAGAAATATTCAGGAACTTGCAATTTCACCAAAATTTTTGTCCAGCGGTCAAAAACATGCTGAGACGTTGCTCCCTCTACAGAAAAGAAAATAAAAAGCTATATCTTGCATTTATTACTGAAGAGAAAGAAATACAATGTTTGATGGGCTTCTTTGAATTCTGGAGCAACATATTCTACACCTAAGAATACTGCTCCATTTGATTTACTGGGTTACACTAAAGGGTGACAGATTTCAGTGGGACCTTCAAACTGAAAAGGGCTTGACAGCAAGTCCGAGTTGTGGTGTCAGTAGCCCTGCTGCTTGTGGCACATAATAAAGAAAACACTATGGTTTTGGAGGTGTCAGTGATAAGGAAAGGTGCAAGGTGGAGCTTATGGCAGGTTCCAGTGTGAGAATCTCAATGCAAGTCCTTGGGATTCTGAAGTCCATGCCATTTATGTTTGAGAATTATATGTCCTTTAACAGACAGCTCTTGACATGGTACTGGGCCATAATAGAGACAAAATGCTATACAATGGGGCACCAAATGATTATGAATCCAGAACTGCCAATTATAAGCCAGATTCTGTTGGACCTACCAAATCAAGAAGTCATGCTGGCCCAGTAGCTATCCATCATAAAAAGGACATGGTCATTCTGGGATCAAGTCCAGGCAGAACCAGAGATTATAAATAAATTGTATGAATAGGTTACATAGACCCCTATGTCATCCAACATACTTACCTTCCCTCAGCTTGCATGTATGAATATTTGAATGAGGAGAGAAAGCCTGAATTTGGTTTATAAATAAGTTGGTTCAGTATGTAGGTTCAAGCTATAAATATATGGCACCTACATTACAGCCACACTCAGGGATGATCTTGAAGGAGTATAGCATCCAACCAGAGGATTCACTTCACAGGAAAGGAGGTGTGGGAGTGAATTTCTGACCAAGAGATTCACTGGTAAATTACATATTGCACTATCAAGAAGCAGCTGCCCTCAGAAAGAGCTTGAATGATTTACTGAAGGCCCAATAAAGTGTTAGCTTGGAGGCAACACTGCAAAACTGAGTGTCATTCTTTAAGATACAATGTATGCATGAAAACAGCAACTTCTATATAATGTTGTGTCTTGAATAGGAAAAACACATGTGCTTAGATATCAAGGGATATCCTCAGGAGTGGCCTCACTTACCATCACTTGCAATGGCTCACTGGGGGCTTGTGTTCTTGTTGCATCAGCTCTGGCCAGTGCAGTGTTATAAATCCTAATTCCCCCCAAAGGGACATATTCTTGCCAGGGATATAGTAATAGTCCCATTGAAGTACAGGTTATGGCTGCTGCCAGGGAACTTTGAACTCCTTATGTCTAGGGGCCAGCTGTTGTGAAGTTTGGATTCCTTTTGTCTAGAGGTCAGCTGTTGTGAAGAAGAGTTACCACCTTGACAGGGTAATTTAGCCTAATGAGCAAGAAGAGGTAGAGTTCTTTTGCACAATATAAGAAAAAGGGAATATCTGTGGGAGCCACATGATCCACTTGGACTCCCTTGCCCAATTTTTACTATGAATGAGGTTTGAAAGAAGTATGATTATTAGGGGCTCAGACTCTTCAGGAATCCAGTTTGAAATCATATCACCAGGTAAGGCAGCAAGACCTATAGAAGCAATAGCTGAAGATGAGGGGAAAGACTGGACAGTGTAGGAGGTCATCCACTTGTGGCCCTAAGATTAACAGCAGTGATGAAGCTAAGTTTCACCTAAGGAGAAGCCCACAGGAACTTTGGAGGAGTGAGTACAGATAGGAGTGGATCTGTGTAGTGACAGTCATGGGAGTTTGCTGATTAGATCTCACTTCAAGAAAGTTTCTGCTGTGAAGAGTGTAGTTACTTGATAGCCTCAAGCTACTGCAAATTTGAGATTCACCAGTGTGTAAGCCAGGGCTACTCTTTCACTGGATTACTCCCAGCTAGTGATTTAGCACTGTGGGTGTACTAAGTCCAGGATATTGCTTAACAACACAGACTCCTCTAAAGAGCAGTATCTGTTTGGGACTCCTCACTGGTCTGGTTGAGCCTTTCTCTGAGCATAGTCTGAGGCTCTTCCTTCCCAGCTTTCCTTTATCTTTCTCCTTTAATGTGGGTCAGAACTGCATGGTAATCTGAAGTTTCTCCCCACCTACTATTTCTCCTTTTCTCTTTTAGTCTTCACCAGTTTCGCTTAATAAGTATTTTACACTTTTCATTATGCCTTAGCTTTGAATTCCTGGAGGATCACTGGTGTTCTAGGGGAGAAGGCCAAAGAGACATTTCAGGTGGAGGGTGAACTGTGTAGCTGCCATTTACCAACTGTTTTGGAAGTATTTTACCAATAATTATAGATCTATCTTTGCATACTGGATGAATATCAGTATCGGGTCTAATTTCATCCCTGTTTCTCATTTATTTATTTCTCCAACATCACTTGTTATTTATAGGTAATTGTTTTTATTATTTTGTTTCCTTCCAGAGTTTCTTTAAGCAATGACAGGTAAATACACACACACACACACACACACACTTTCTTTTCCTGCTTTT
Source organism: Neomonachus schauinslandi (assembly GCF_002201575.2). NCBI lineage: Eukaryota > Metazoa > Chordata > Mammalia > Carnivora > Phocidae > Neomonachus > Neomonachus schauinslandi. The sequence continues at coordinate 58,682,261 of NC_058419.1, forward strand.
TAAAAAATACCATAGCTCATACAGCATATACTCTGTTATTCACCTTGATTTTTTTTTCACTAAAACTTAAGTCAGAGATCTTTCCATCCCACTACATAGAGCTTCTTTATCCCTTTTCACATTCACATGCCATTCCATTGCACAGAAGTAGTTATATATTCAACCAATCACTTATTAACAAATAATTGGATTGTTTTTAAACTTTTCCTATTTACAATGTTGCAATAAAAAAACTTTTATGTGTCACTTAGAACATGTGTAAGGTTATCAAATGGGTTAGAAAAATGACACCTCTTTACGAATTGGATCTGAAATCTGAGTAAACAGAAGTCAAGATTATAACAAAAGGCAGAAAACAGACTGGATGCAATGAAGAAGGTCTTCATATTTATATCTGTCTATAACTCTATCTGTATATTCATCATTGCAATAGATTGGATGTTTGTCTTTTCCCAAAATTCATATGTTAAAATCCTAATTCCCAATGTGATGGTATTCGGGTGGGGCCTAATACCCCAAAAGTAGGACCTTTTGGGGTTTTGGGGGAGTAGAGTCCTCAGAAATAGAATTAGTGCTTTTATAAAAGAGGACCCAGAGCTCCCTAGTCCCCTTCCACTATGTAAGTGAGAAAGGAGGTCTATGAACCAGAAAGTGGGCTCTCACAAGACCCTGAACTTTTCGATGCCTTCATCTCAGACTACCCAGCCTCCAGAACTGTGAGAAATAAATTTTTGTTGTTTATGCACTACCCAGTTTATGGTATTTTTGTTATATCAGTCTGTACACAGACTAAGACATCTATCTATCATCTATCTATCTATCTATCTATCTATCTATCTATCTATCTATCATCTATCTATCCATCTATCCAATATATCATCTTTCTTTCCACACCCCTTTCTTGCTCTCAGGAATAAATGTGACAAGCATATTTCTGGAAAATGTAAAATAATTGACAAATGTGCATTATTCTTTCAGGGTAACTTGCAGCTTATTATTAAGTAAAGTGATAAGCTAAAAAACGTGTCTAAAGGTAAATGATTACATTTAGAGGTCTGTATATGTATGGAGAAGTGGTGGTTACTGTCTACATATAGCTCTCTATTTCTTTTAAGGGCGTAAAATATCTGGTTCCTTCCCTCCATTCTTTGTTTACTTTTTCTTAATGCTAAGTAAAAGATAGATAAAACAAAACATGATAGGGTATCCAAAGGAAGATTGTTAAGTTTTCACTTAAACTCAGATATGGTTTCCAAATTAAAGTTTCAGAACATGGGGTAAAATGCTACAGCAATTTGGCTTGAGTATTTCAAGTACTTAATAAATAAAACATATAACTCTAAAATCACCTCTATAAATTATATGAAAAAATCAGCTCCTGGGACTCATGGAAGACTTGTTTTTATTTCTTACAGTTCCACAGAAGTAGAAATGCTCATCTGAGAGTAGCCAGTATTTACTGTGGTAAGGCCATTCTGTGAAACCAAGTGCTCAGTTGTTTTTTAAAGCAGCTTATGAATCCACTTTGCTTCAGGCTGAGAAATAAAGTAAAAAAAAAAAAAAAAGAAAGAAAAGAAAAGAAAAAGGGAAATTTTATTTATCTTAATTATAGAGAGTTCCTGTTTTTTGAGAGACCACACCAAAACACATAATGTCATAAGTGAAAGGGAACTTGGATATCATTTTTATTTCTTATTAAAAATGCAGGTCCCTGAACCCTACCCCAGACTTACCCAGTCAAAGTCTGAGATGGAATCAGCAATTTGCATGTTCAACAACTTCCCTGAGTGATCCTAATGTTCATTAAAAGATGAGAAGTACTGAATATTCATCCTACAACTAGCATTTGTGTAGGAACCAAGTCCTATCAATGTACATTATGTGTCAAAGATCTCACAACTATTTTAAAGGACTAGAACATTTAAAATTGATAATATAATATAAAAACACAAAATATATTTAAAATAACTGATAGTCATTCCAAATTCTACCACATTAATGTAATTATATTCATATTTGCATATCACTGTCTATCTTTGTTCACAAACATGCAGATTTTTGCTTAGTTGTGATCCCATAGTATTTTTTCCTGTTTCAGTCTCTTAACTTTTCCCTTTATCAAGGTTTTATAATTATCATTTCAATGAATGCATACTATTATATGTATTATATTTTACTAAATCATTCTCCTAATTGTATATATTTAGCTTAATTCCAAAGTTTTTCTGTTACAGATAGTATTGCAATCAGTCTTTGTTCCAAGAGTTTGCTTTTCCTTCTGCTGATATTTTTATTACAATACATTTTAAGTATTGAGATTATGAGTCAAATAGTATTGCTTCATTTATGACTCTTCCTTCATAGTTCCATATAATTCTAGAGGAAGGTTGAACCAGTTTATATTGTTCCTCTTTTGCAGTCAGCAGTGAATAAATGTGCCACCATCCCTAAAGTATGTAAGATATACATGTAAGATATTTTACATATATAATACATATAAAATGTTTAATATTTATATATTTTAGGTATATATCATTTTATTTTTATTTCATTATTAAATGAGAAATTATCTCATAAGATTGCTTTGATTACTAACCATGGTCAATATTTTTTAATAATTTTGTTTCTTATACTTATTTATTTCCTCCTGTATAAATTATATTTCTATTTCTTGGCCATTTGTTATGAGTATCGTTTACTCTCAGAAACGTCATATCACTAACACTCTTGATTTACAGTTCAGTATTTTTTTCTACATCATGATGCTTCCCAAATAATTAGGATGAAGTGTTAACTGTGTCAAGCCTTACATATAGGTGGATAACTTTCATTTATACATTGTGATTTGGGAGAAGCACTAGAAATGCCACTTTCTATGATTCATTGTTTCACTACATCAAAAACTAATGATGTAACATCATTACAATGTTACATTACATTGTGACTAACATAACATAATAAAATTAAATTAGATTAAAAAAAAAGAAATGGCACTTTCTAAAGCATTTCACATTACCCCAAATCCAAACATTTGAAATTCATTCATTTATATTTTGGCTTTAAGACTTTTTTTTAAGATTTTATTTCTTTATGAGAGAGAGAGAGGTGGGAGGAGCAGAGGAAGAGGGACAAGCAGTCTGCTGCAAGGCTCGATCTCAGGTCTCTGAGATCATGACCTGAGCTGAAACCAAGAGTCTGACCCTTAACTGACTGAGCCACCCAGGTGCCCCGTGGCTTTTAGATTTTTTAAATGCTTCAGTTAAACTGTAGTTAACACTTGAAGGATAACTGCTGTGGACTGAATATTTGTGTTCTCCTAAAATTCATATTTTGATGCCCTAATCCCCAATGTGATGATATTTGGAGATAGAGACTTATAGGGGGTAACTAGGTTCAGATGAGGTCATAAGGGTAGAGTCCCCATGATGGGATTGTTGCTCTTATAAGGGAATGAAGAGACCAGAGCTCTTTCTATGCCATGCAAGAATACATCAAGAAAGCAGTGTCTAAAAGCCAAGAAGAGTTTCTTTACCAGAACTCAAACCATGCTTGTACCCTAACTGTGGACTTCTGGCCACCAAACTGAGAAATATGTGTTGTTTAAGCCACCCAGTCTATGGTATTTGTCATAGCAACCTGAATTAAGACAGTAATCAAAATTAAGCTTGTAATACCTTAATAAGAAATTATTTTGACAATTCAGGGAATTAAGTAAGTGGTGGAATTATTTCCATACAGGAAAGAGTTTTGAGTTTCTGGAACTTTCCAGAAAATGAAACATTGTCTAAGGAAGGAAGATCTTGGAATTCGAGTTTGCTCTTGACATCCAAATGTCAACAAGTAGAAATCAAAACTAATGGTGAGTGAGGGGAGATAGGTGGAGTAGTTGCATGTTTGAAGCACAGCAAAGCAACAGCATATCAACAGTTATACAATGGGCAAGAAAAAGTCTTTTGAAACTCCATTATTAAAAAATCAAAGGCCTTCTTTCCATTCAATTTATAGTTTAGAATTAAAAAAAAAAAGGTCATGTAGAAGCATCACAACCTTCTGCTGCTTTTATGCCCTGTAGACTTCCATTATGCTTACTATGTCAGTTGGCAACCCTGTGTCCCTCTCACTATTCACTTTGGATTCTGCCTGGAAATTCTGTGTTTTACTTCAGTTAATATCATCTTTTCAATATCATTCTGTTATTTTTGTATCTAGTGATGTAACTTCATAGACTGGCTCTCCTATTAACTGGTTGGGTGTTCTTGGATAGAAACTTCCCCACTATTTTTGCCTTTCAAAATATTTCTTATCTTTCATGACCCAGGTCAAATATCACCTTGATAGATAGCTTTTTGACAGATAGCTTTTGTTACCCTTTTTGAATGAATGAATGAATGAATGAATGAACTGGGCACACTAAAAATTACACTATCCAGTATCATCTGGATTTTTAAAACTGCCCAGCATTTTTTTATTAATTTCTTGCTAATTTTCTAATAAATGTCATACTAATTACTTATTCAATAAATATTGAGTGCCACCCACTCTCTTCAGAATTTGAGATATATTAGTGAACAGAACAGAGAGTTTTGCCCTCACAGAGATTACAATCTACTAGAGGATATACACAATAAACATAATTAAATTATACAATTGAAGGTAGCAAATTCTATAGAAAAAATATAGATGAGGTAAGGATTGGAGTGCAGGGGGTGGGATTTGCTGCAACTTTAAATAATTGGTTATATGAGCTTCCTTGAGAAATTGACATTTGAGAAAATATTTGAAAGAGAGAATTAGCCATGTGTAAATCTAAGGAAATAATATTCTAGGTAGAGGGGTATATCAGGGCAAGAACCTAAATAATATTCCTGGGATGTTCTAAGAACAGCAAGATGGCCAAAGGGGCTAGGTCAGATTGATGATGAGGAAAATAAGATGAGGCCAGAGAGAAAGTTATCTAGGACTTTGTTGTCAATTGTGAAAATTTGACACTTATTCTGAGTGACATGGTGAAATATTAAAGGTTTTTTTTTTTTTGCAAGTTAGTTTGTTTCTTTAGGTTTAATTTAACACTGTCAATCCTAAACATAATCTTTATTAATTATGTTGATGTTCAATAAACTGCATCCATGGGGCGCCTGGGTGGCTCAGTCGTTAAGCGTCTGCCTTCAGCTCAGGTCATGATCCCGGGGTCCTGGGATCGAGTCCCACATCGGGCTCCTTGCTCAGCACAGAGCCTGCCTCTCCCTCTGCCTGCCTGCCACTCCCCCTGCTTATGCTCTCTCTCACTCTCTCTGTGTCAAATAAATAAATAAAATCTTAAAAAAAATAAACTGCATCCATTTAAATGGATAACTTGCTGAGTTTATATATATATATATATATCTCACATATATAAATGCATATCTATACTTGTCATACTACTGCCACAATCAAGTTTCAGAACATTTCAATCACTCCCCAAAAGAGCTATGCATCCCTTCATTGAAATTTTTAAACAGAGGAGTGACATGTTGTGATGTACTTTTTCTACAGAAGAGGTATAGCTGGCTGACCAAGTTGGTAGCAGTTGATGAGAGGTGGTCATATTTTAGATATTTTTTGAGACAATCAGATCCAACAAAGGTTGTGAAAGAAAAAGAAGAATCAAAGACATCTTTGGTGTATCCTAACCTTATTCTTGATCTTAATGTGTGTTGACTTAATGGGAAAGTATGAAATTTTCTATAAGTTTTTGATAGATAGCTATTATCAAGAGAAGAGAATTCTCTATTCTTTTTTTAAGTCTTTATTTAAATTCTAGTTAGTTAGCATACAGTGTAATATTAGTTTCAGTTTTACAATCTAGTGATTCAACACTTACGTACAACACCTGGTGTTTATCACAACAAGTTCGCCTCTTAATCCCCATCACCTATTTAACACATTCTCCCACCCACCTCTCCTCTGGTAACCATCAGTTTGTTCTCCATAGTTATGAATCTGTTTCTTGGTTTGCCTTTCTGACAATTTTTCCTCCCTTTGCTCAATCCACATGTGGATTTTAATCATATGGCATTTGTCTTTCCCTGACTGACTTATTTTACTTAGCATAATACACTCTAGCTCCATCCATGCCATTGGATTTCATTCTGTTTTATGATTGAGTAATATTCCATCGTGTATATTCTTTTTTTATCATCATTTTCATCTTAAATAATGTTAAAATTTATGATATACTTTTCTGAAGGCCTACTTTTCTAGTTTTCAGGAATAAAGCAAATTAAAAAAGAATGTAAAAGTGGAATACTTATGTGATATTTTGAGTGTTCCTATTTTCAGGGAAGACTAGTTTCAAGACCAGCTACTGGCATCCTCATTTTATGAGGGAATAGTTTAAGTTGTATGGCAGAAATAAGCATGTGTCTGGGTATCTCCATTATCTTGAACAGTGTTTAAAACAGAATATTTGCTCAAGAAATATTTATTGACATAGGAAACAAATAAATAAACATGGATAATTCTATTGAATACCCCAACTTTTTCTAAACATAAAATTTCAACCTATAAAATAACAAAATCATGACTTGTCCTGATAATATCTCAAAGTTAATCTCTCAATAATATTTATTAATCATCTCATATATGCCAAACAATGTTCTGGGCATTATGCTGAATAGAAAAGATTTCATCCTGTCTGTGAAGTGCTTTCAATCTGGTTAAAAAACAATATTAACATCAACTCAACCTATAAATAACAATATAATTGTTACAGTGTTTATAAGGGAAGTTGAGCTTTGAAGAAAATAACTATAGGGGGACAAACAATTACATAAGAAAATGAGAGCAATAGAAATTAAGATGTAAAGGCAGTAGTAACAGTAATAGTCTTACATTTATATAGTGATTTAGAATTTACAAAACCTTTTCACATACTCTCTCATTTGAACCTAAAAACAATTTGTTATACTGCATAGGTTAGGTACTATTATTCTTATTTCCATATGACTTAATCCAAATTTTAAAAAAATGCTACATAACAGTGAAGTTATGTCTCAAACCATTTTTTTTCCTGTTCTCTGCAACTTAGAAATTGGTTGAATATAGAAGATAGCAGATAAGAGTATGGATGGGAAAATACTCTAAGGATATAGATTTGGAAATACTTACAGAGATGTGAAAATTGAAGCCATAATAATAGATGAATTCTCTCAAGAACAATATGTAAAGAAGAGTGGAATAACTGAACCAAGAACTGAACATAAACAATTTGAGTTGGACATGAGAGGAAGAAGTGCCAGAAATGCAGATAGATAAATAGTAGTTAGAAAAGAAAAGAAAAAAGAAAACCATAGTAGTTGAAATTGAGGGAAATTAAGGGAGGAGACACATTTCCAATGAGTGCAAGAGGTCAAAAGGGGTTAAGGGTGGAAACAAAGCCATAGTATTTGGTAAATGTCATTACAGGGAACCATTAAAAGAACACTTAAAAAAAAAAAAAAACTGGAGGAATGTTCAAGATGGTAGCATAAGTAGGCCCTAAATTCATCTTGTCCCATGAACACAAAATACGTACAGCTACATATGGAACAATTTTCCCCTGAAAAAGACCTGATAACTAGATAAAAAGTGCCTCCAAAAAAAGACAAAGAGACACATCAAAAAGGGTAAGGGAGCAGATAAATGGTCTTGCCCAGGACTCTACCTCACAGATGGTAACAATCCGGAGGAATCCCAAAAGTATGGAACTCGCCCTTGAGGAGTGAAGAGATTATACCTAATAATCAGTCATCCTAACTTTGGGAGCTACCACCAGAGAGATGATACCCCAAAATGTCTGGTTTTGAAAAATCAATAGAAATTAAGACCAGGAGAATCATAGAACTATAGGGAACAAAGATCCCACTCTTTGTGTGCAAACCTACTTGTCCTGATATCATCAAAGCAACAGACTGAAAAGTATCTAGACCATAAGTGACAAAGACCCATTTACTAATTTTAAGCAGCTTCCAAAGAGGCAGAAAACTGCTGGGACTTTATCATGGAGCAGCAGCACTGGAGGATGTCATTTTTTGCAATCTGACTTCAACTTGCTGCTGAAAAAGGCAAAGGGAACCATTTTTGATGCTCTTCCTCTAGGCTGTTAGCACCAGAGAGCTTGTGCTGCCCATCCTGAAAAGACAATGGGAACCATTTTTGACGCTCTTCCTCTAGGCTGCTAGCACCAGAGGGCTTGTGCTGTCCATCCTGCACTGTAACCAGGATGTTTGAGTGCCCCGTGTTCCACCCACCATGCAAGGAACCCAAGCTATAATAGAGCCAGATGAGTGCCCAAGCCCCACCCAACCCATGCAGAGAACAAGGCACAACCAGTCTAGGGAAGTACCGCAAGCCCAGCACTACCCACACAACAACCAAGCCAAAATTAAGCTGAAAAAGGCCCCCATCCTGCCATCCCAATGCAGTGGAAGGGCCACAACTGGGTTAGCAAGTGCCTTGACCCCTAACCAACCCATGCACTGACTGAACTACAATCAGTTTGGGCAAATGCACTTAGACCCATATTTCCTCTGCAGCAGACTAGCCACAACTTGGAAAAATGAGTGCTCCAAGCCCTACTTAACCGACACAGAGATGAAGTTACAATGAGATAAGCAAGGGGTTCACATTACTCTCTCCCTGTGCAGGGGCTGAGCTACACACAGGTCAGGCAAAGGCCTCAAACTCCACCATCTCTGTGCAGCAACTGTGGCCTCCATGGGTATGTGCAACCCACAAGAGGTGCATCCATAGAGTACCTGGCTCTGGCGGCCAAGGGAGATTATACTTCTGGACCATACAGAACAGCTCCTACACAAGACTTCTTCAAGACTGAGGGAGGTAGCCATTTTGCTTAATACAAAACAAACACAGGCAAAATGATGAGACAGAGGAATATGTTCTGAACCAAAGAATAAGGCAAATCCCCCAAATTAAAACTTTAATGAAATGGAAATAAGGATCTTAACTGATAAAGTATTCAAAGTAATGATCATGACAATACTCACTGATCTTGGGAGAAGAATAGATTAACATAGTGAGAACTTCAACAATGTAATAGAAAATATAAGAAAGTACCAAACAAATTATAACTGTACTGAAAAATACACTAGAGGATTTCAACAGCACAATGGATAAAATAGTATGAATTAGTGAATGAGAAGACAAGGCAATGGAAAACACCCAGTCAGAACACAAAAGGAAAAAAAAAAATAATTAAAGGAAGTGAGGAGATTCAGAGGAGCAAGATGGCGGAGGAGTAGGAGACCTAAATTTCGTCTAGTTCTAGGAATTCAGCTAGATAAGGATCAAACCATTCTGAACACCTACGAACTTAACAGGAGATTGAAGAAAAGAATAGCAGCAACTCTCTGAACAGAAAAGCAACCACTTTCTGGAAGGTAGGACCTGCAGAGAAGTGAACCCGAGGTGATATTCAGGAAGATAGACGGCGGGGGACGGGACCTCCATCAACTGCTACTGGCAAGTGATAGAGCAGCAGAGCACAAAATCAGAACTTCTAGAAGTCGGGTCTGCTGAGGGACATCGCTCCAGTGGCTAAGCCAGGGGTGGAACCCTCACTGGGACAGTGTGGTCTCAGGACCCTCGGGGTCACAGAAAGACTGGGGGTGCCTGAGTGCGGCAGAGCTCCCAGGTATCAGAGCAGAGATGCTGGCTGCAGAGACAGAGCAGAGGAGTGGGGTTTCAGCTCAAGGTTGCCATAAACCATGATCTGCGGCACAGTCAGGTCACTGCTCTTCCAGCAGGGACCCAACAAATGGCAGATCCGAGGAGACTCCCCATCTTCCCCCAAGAGGAGTGACGTGGGTGCACACCACAGGAATCTGCTAGGTTTGGAGACTCCACACGGGGTCGTGTGCCAGAAATAGAAATGCTAGGTCATAGTCTGGGTGAGCATGAAGTGTGGTCGGAGGCCAGGGAGACAGGAGTGATTGACTGTTTTCTCTGGGGACTCACTGAAGTGTGGGGCCCGAGTTCTCGGCTCCTATGGGGCAGAGACTGGGAGGCTTGCAGGGAACAAAAGCTCCCGACAGCAAACCCTAGCAGATTACTTAGCCTGGTCCCCGGCAAGGGTGGGGCAATTCTGCCTTTGGCAAAGATATTTGAGAACCACGGCAGCAGGCCCCTCCCCCAGAAGATCAGCAAGAACAGCCAGCCAAGACCAAGTTTGCCGATCAATGAGAATGGCAGAACTCCAGCAGGGAATACTGCACACAGAATTCATGGCTATTTCCCCATGATTTTTTAGTCTTTCAAAGTTATTTTTTTAAATTTTCTATTTTTTCTTTTTTTTAAAAATTTTTCTTTTTCCCTATTTCAACCAACATCTTATCAATCCCTTTTTTTAAAAAAATATTTTTTATTTTCATTTTTAAAGTCATATTCTATCCCTTCATAGTAGTTAACCTTGTTTTTGGTATATATATATATATATAAGTTGTTCTCTCTTTAAAATTTTGGGATACAGTTTCTTCTAACAGACCAAAATATACCCTAAATCTCTAATGTATGGCTTTGTTCTAGTCTCCTGCCTGATCATATTCTCTCCTTTTTTTTTTTTTTAAATCCTCTTCTTTCTTTTTTCAAACAACTCCTTATTAATTCCTTTTTTAAAATCTTTTATAATTTTCATCTTTACAGTCATATTCCATCCCTTCATCATATTTACCCTTATTTTTGTACATATATAAGTTTTTCTTCCTTTAAAATTTTGGGAGGCACTTTCTTCTGACAGACCAAAATATGCCCCAAATCTAGTCCATGGCACTGATCTATGCACCAGCCTGATCATATTTGATCACATTCTGTTTTTTTGTTTGTTTGTTTGTTTTATCTTTTTCTTTTTTTTTCTTTTTTCTTTCTTTCCCTTTCTTTTACCCCAGTTTCAGGTCTCTTCTGATTTGTTTAGTGTATATTTTTCTGGGGTTGTTGTTACCCTGTTAGCATTTTGTTCTCTCATTCATCTATTCTCCTCTGGACAAAATGACAAGACAGAAAAAATCACCTAAAAAAAAGAATAAGAAGCAGTACCGACTGCCAGGGACCTAATCAATACAGACATTAATAAGATGTCGGAGCTAGAGTTCAGAACGATGATTATAAAGATACTAGCTGCGCTTGAAAAAAGCATGGAAGATATTAGAGAAACCCTTTCTGGAAAAATAAAAGAACTAAAATCTAACCAAGTCAAAATCAAAAAGACTATTAATGAGGTGCAATCCAAAATGGAGGCTCCAGCTAGGATAAATGAAGCAGAAGAGAGAATTAGTGATATAGAAAACCAAATGATGGAAAATAAAGAAGCTGAGAAAAAGAGACAAATAACTACTGGATCACAAGGGCAGAATTCCAGAGATAAGTGATACTAGAAGATGAAACAATATTAGAATAATTGAGATCCCAGAAGAAGAAGAAAGAGAGAGGGGGGCAGAAGGTATATTGGAACAAATTATAGCAGAGAACTTCCTTAATTTGGGGAAGGAAACAGGTATCAAAATCCAGGAGGCACAGAGAACCCCCCTCAAAATCAATAAAAATAGGTCAACACCCCAACACCTAATAGTAAAACTTACGAGTCTCAGAGACAAAGAGAAAATCCTGAAAGCAGCTTGGGAGAAGAGATCTGTAACCTACAATGGTAGAAACATTAGATTGGCAACAGACCTATCCACAGAGACCTGGCAGGCCAGAAAGGACTGGCATGATATCTTCAAAGCACTAAATGAGAAAAATATGCAGCCAAGAATACTCTATCCAGCTAGGCTGTCATTGAAAAGAGAAGGAATGATAAAAAGCTTGGAGAACAAACAAAAACTAAAGGATATTGCAAACCCAAAACCAGCCCTACAAGAAATATTGAAAGGGGTCCTCTAAGCAAAGAAGAGCCTAAAAGCAACATAGACCAGAAAGGAACACAGGCAATATACAGTAACACTCACCTTACAGGCAATACAATGGCCCTAAATTCATATCTTTCAGTAGTTACACTGAATGTAAATGGCCTAAATTCCCCAATCAAGAGACAAAGGCTTTCAGATTGGATAAAAAAATAAGACCCATTGATACACTGTCTGCAAGAGATTCATTTTAGACCCAAAGACACCCCCAGATTGAAAGTGAGGGGTGGAAAACCATTTACCATGCTAATGGACACCAAAAGAAAGCTGGGGAGGCAATCCTCATGTTAGAAAAATTAGATTTTAAACCAAAGACTATAATAAGAGATGAGGTAGGACACTATGTCATACTTAAAGGGTTTATCCAACAAGAAGATCTAACAATTATAAATATCGATGCCCCTAACATGGGAACAGCCAATTATATAAGCCAATTAATAACAAAATCAAAGAAACACATTGACAACAATACAATAATAGTGGGGAACTTTAACACCCGCCTCACTGAAATGGACAGATCATCTAAGCAAAGACCAACAAGGAAATAAAGATTTTAAATGATGCACTGGACCAAATGGACTTAACAGATATATTCAGAACATTCCATCCTAAAACAACAGAATACACATTCTTCTCTAGTACCCATGGAATATTCTCCAGAATAGATCATATCCTAGGTCACAAATCAGGTCTCAACCGGTACCAAAAGATTGAGATGATTCCCTGCATGTTTTTGGTCCATAATGTTTTGAAACTAGAACTCAATCACAAGAGGATAGTTGGAAAGAACTCAAATATATGGAGGGTAAAGAGCATCCTACTAAAGAATGAATGGGTCAACTAGGAAATTAAAGAAGAACTAAAAAAATTCATGGAAACCAATGAAATTGAAACCACAATTGTTCAAAATCTTTGGGATGCAGCAAAGGCAGTCCTAAGAGAAAAGTATATAGCAATACAAGCCTTTCTCAAGAAACAAGAAAGGTCTCAAATACACAACCTAACCATATACCTAAAGGAGCTGGAGAAAGAACAGCAAATAAAGCCTAAACCCAGGAGGAGAAGAGAATTAATAAAGATCAGAGCCAAAATCAATGAAATAGAAACCAAAAGAACAGTAGACCAACAAAACTAGGAGCTGGTTCTTTGAAAGAATTAACAAGATTGATAAACCCCTAGACAGACTTATCAAAAAGAAAAGAGAAAGGACCCAAATAAATAAAATCATGAATGAAAGAGGAGAGATCACAACTAACACCAAAGAAATACATACAATTATAAGAACATATTATGAGCAACTATATGCCAGCAAATTAGATAATCTAGAAGAAATGGATGCATTCTTAGAGATGTATTAACTACCAGAACTGAACCAGGAAGAAATAGGAAACCTGAACAGACCTATAACTACTAAGGAAATTGTAACAGTAATAAAAAATCTCCCAATAAACAAAAGCCCAGAGCCAGATGGCTTCCCAGTGGAATTCTACCAAACATTTAAAGAAGAATTAATATCTATTCTTCCGAAACTGTTCTCAAAAATAGAAACGGAAGGAAAACTTCCAAACTCATTTTATGAGACCACCATAACCTTGACCCCAAACCAGACAAAGACCCCATCAAAAAGGAGAATTAGAGACCCATATCCCTATTGAAAATGGATGCAAAAATTCTCACCAAAATACTAGCCAATAGGATCCAACAGTACATTAAAAGGATTATTCTCCACGACCAAGTGAGATTTATCCCTGGGCTGCAAGGTTGGTTCAACATCTGCAAATCAATCAGTGTGATACAATACATTAATAAAAGAAAGAACAAGAACCATATGATCCTCTCAATGGATGCAGAAAAAGCATTTGACAAAGTACAGCATCCTTTCTTGATCAAAACTCTTCAGAGTATAGGCATAGAGGGTACATACCTCAATATCATAAAAGCCATCAATGAAAAACCACAGTGAATATCATTCTCGATGGGGAAAATCTGAGAGCTTTCCCCCTAAGGTAAGGAACGCGACAGTGATGTCCACTATCACCACTGCTATTCAACATAGTATTAGAAGTCCTAGCCACAGCAATCAGACAACAAAGAGAAATAAAAGGCATCCAAATGGGCAAGGAAGTAGTCAAACTCTCACTCTTAGCAGATGATATGATATTTTTTGTGGAAAACCCAAAAGACTCCACCCCAAAATGGCTAGAACTCATACAGGAATTCAGTAAATTGGCAGGATATAAAATCAATGCACAGAAGTCAGTGGCATTCCTATACACCAACAACAAGACAGAAGAAAGAGAAATTAAGGAGTCGATCCCATTTACAATTGCACCCAAAAGCATAAGATACCTAGGAATAAATCTAAGCAAAGAGGCACAGAATCTGTACTCAGAAAACTATAAAATACTCATGAAAGAAATTGAGGAAGACACAAAGAAATGGAAAAATGTTCCATGCTCATGGATTGGAAGAACAAATATTGTGAAGATGTCAATGCTACCTAGAGCAATCAACACATTTAATGCAATCCCTATCAAAATACCATCCAATTTTTTCAAAGAAATGGAACAAATAATCCTAAAATTTGTAAGGAACCAGAAAGGACCCTGAATAGCCAGAGGAATGTTGAAAAAGAAAAGCAAAACTGGTGGCATCACAATTCTGGACTTCAAGCTCTATTACAAAGCTGTAATCATCAAGGGAGTATGGTACTGGCACAAAAATAGGCACATAGATCAGTGGAACAGAGTAGAGAGCCCAGAAATGGACCCTCAACTCTATGGTCAACTAATCTTCGACAAAGCAGGAAAGAATGTCCAATGGAAAAAAGACAGTGTCTTCAACAAATGGTGTTGGGAAAATTGGACAGCCACATGCAGAAGAATGAAAGTAGAGCATTTCCTTACACCACATACAAAAATAGCCTCAAAATGGTTGAAAGACCTTTTGCACAGCAAAAGAAACAGTCAACAAAACCAAAAGACAACTGACAGAATGGGAGAAGATATTTGCAAATGACATATCAGATAAAGGGCTACTATCCAAAATCTATAAAGAACTTATCAAACTCAACACCCAAAGAACAAATGATCCAGTCAAGAAATGGGCAGAAGACATGAACAGACCTTTTTCCAAAGAAGACATCCAAATGGCCAACAGACACATGAAAAAGTGTTAAACATCGCTGGGCATCAGGGAAATCCAAATCACAACCTCAATGAGATATCATCTCACACCAGTCAGAATAGATAAAATTAACACGTCAGGAAATGGCAGGTGTTGGCGGGGATGAGGAGAAAGGGGAACCCTCCTACACTGTTGGTGGGAATGCAAGCTGGTGCAGCCATTCTGGAAAACAGTATGGAGGTTCCTCAAAAAGTTGAAAATAGAGCTGCCATATGACCCAGCAATTACACTACTGGGTATTTACCCCAAAGATACAAATGTAGGTATCCAAAGGGGTACATGCACCCTGATGTTTATAGCAGCAATGTCCACAATAGCAAACTGTGGAAAGAGCCAAGATGTCCATCGACAGATGAATGGATACAGAAGATGTGGTATATATATATACAATGGAATATTATGCAGCCATCAAAAGGAATGAGATCTTGCCATTTGCAACGACATGGATGGAACTGGAGAGTATTATGCTGAGTGAAATAAGTCAATCAGGAAAAAACATGTATCATACGATCTCACTGATATGAGGAATTCTTAATCTCAGGAAACAAACTGAGGGTTGCTGGACTGATGGGGGTTGGGAGGGATGGGGTGGCTGGGTGATAGACATTAGGAAGGGTATGTGCTATGGTGAGCGTTGTGAATTGTGTAAGACTGTTGAATCACAGACCTGTACGTCTGAAACAAATAATACATTATATGTTAAAAAAAAAAAAAAGGAGAAGAAGATAGCAGGAAGTGAAAAATGAAGGGGGAGAAATCAGAGCGGGAGACAAACCATGAGAGACTATGGACTCTGAGAAACAAATGGAGAGTTTAGAGGGGAGGGAGCAGGGGGATACATTAGCCTGGTGATGGGTATTAAAGAGGGCACATACTGAATGGAGCACTGGGGTTTATAAGCTAAAAATGAATCATGGAACACTACATCAAAAACTAATATTGTAATGTATGGTGATTAATATAATGTAATAAAATAAAAAAATAAAGGAAGTGAGAATACTGTAAAGGACCTCTGAGACAACATAAAACAGAATAGGAAAAGGAAAAAGAAAGGGCCATAGAAATATATCAGGAATTAATAGACATCTCTAATCAGGGCCAAGAAAACAAGATGAACCCAAAGAGAAACACTAGTGAGGCATATTTTAAAAATTGTAAAATTTAATGATAAAGAAAGAATTTTTAAAGTCGCAAGAGCAAAGCAACTTATTACCTACAAGGCAAACCCTTAAGGCTATCAGAATTTTCAACAGAAACATTATGGGCCAGAAAGGAGTAGCATGACATATTCAAAGTGCTGTTAGAGGAAGATCACAAACCAAGAATTATCTACCTAGCAAGGTTATTATTCAAAATTAAAGGATTTACAAATTATTTTCCAGATAAGCAAATACTAAAGGAGTTTATCACCACTAAATTAGCCTTAAAATAAATGCTAAAGAAGCTTCTCTGAGCTAAAAAGAACAGGCACTAATGAATAATAAGAAAACATATAAAAATAGAAATCTCACCAGAAAGGATAAATAAATAATAAATTAGTGGATCAACCATTTATAAAGTAAGTATTTTGGGTAAAAGACAAAAGTAGTAAAATTAATTAAAAATACAATAATTAGCTAAGGGATGCATAAAATGATGTAAAATGTGTCTTCAAAAATATTTTTGGGTTGGATGAGTAATAATATAAAGCTTTGGAATGGTACAAAATTTATAGCAACTTAAAAGTGACTGTAGTATACCTAAGATATTTTATATGACCCTCACAATAACAGAAATCAGCAAAACAAGCAACAACAAACAAACAAAGAACCTTATACAAAATACACAAAAGACAATGAAAAAGTAATCTAAACATAATACTAAAGAAAAGAATCAAACCACAAGAGAAGAGAGAAAGAGGAGTAGAAAGGAACAGAGAAAGGAACTACAAAAACAGCTAGAAAACAATGAACAAAATGGCAATAAGTATTACCAATTAATAATACTTTAGATATAAGTAGACTAAATTCTCCAATCAAAAGACATAGAGTGTGTTGGATGGATAAAAAAATAAAAAAAATCTTATATGCTGCCTATAAGGCACTCACCTCAAATAAATAAAATAAACTAAAATGAAGGATTGGATTAAAAAAAATACACCATGAAAATAGAAATGCAAAAAAAAAAAAAAGAAAATAGAAATGCAAAGAAAACTAGGGTAATAATACTTAAAGTCAGACAAAAAAAAGTTAAAAACTTAACTAACTAAAGACAAAGAAGGACATTACATAATGACAAAGGAGTCAATCCAAAAAGAAGATCTAACATTTGTAAACATCTTTGCACCCAATACAGGAGTATCTAAATACTTAAGCAAATATTAAGAGAAATAAAGAAAGACATCAATACAATAATAGTAAAGGAATTTAATATTCCACTTTCATCAATGGATAAATCATCCAGACAAAAATTCAATAAAAAAATTGGCCTTCAACAACACATTAGAACAGATAGACTTATATACAGAACATTACACCAAAAACAACAAGATACATATTATTTTCAAGTGCACATGAAATATTCTTCAGTATCAATCACATTTTAAGTCACAGGACAAGTCTCAATAAATTTAAGAAATTTGGAATCAAATCAAGCATCTTTACCAACAACAATGGTTTAAAACTAGAAATTAATTACAAGAAGAAAACTGGAAAAAAAACCCCACAAATACATGGAGACTAAGCAACATACAATTAAACAACCAATGGGTCAGTGAAAAACTTAAAGAGGAAATAAAAAAAATAACCTGGGACAAAGAAAAATATAAAATTTCAAAAATTTGTGCTCATGGGCTGGAAGAATTAATTTCATTAAAATATCCATTCTACCCAAAGCAATCTAAAGACTCAAGGCAATCCCTATAAAATACTAATGGCATTTTTTACAGAACTACAACAAACAATCCTAAATTTTGAAGGGAACAACAATAGATACTGAATAGCCATAGCAATCTTGAGAAAGAATAAATCTGGAAGTATCATATGCTACCTGATTTTAAACCATACTACAAAACTATAATAATCAAAACTATGTGGTACCCAAACAAAAAGAACATATAGGTCAATAGAACAAAATAGATAGCCCAGAAATAAACCCACTCTTCTATGATCAATTTATCTACAACAAAGGAGGCAAGAACATATAGTGGGGGAAAAAAACAGACTTTTTAATAGTGTTGTAAAAGTGGACCACCTTCTTTCAGTGAATACAAAAATAAACTCAAAGTTGATTAAATGCTTAAATGTAAGGCCTGAAACCATAGAACTCCTAGATGAAAACATAGGCACTAAGCTCTTTCACATTTATCTTAGCAATATTTTATTGGATGTATTTCCTCAGGCAAAGACAATAAAAGCAAAAATAAACAAGTGAAAGTACAGCAAACTAAAACATTTTGCACAATGAATGAAACCATCAACAAAAGAAATAGGCAACATACTAAATAGGAGAAGATACTTACAAATGATACATCCGATACAGGGTTGATATCCAAGAGATATAATGAACTTGTACAAGTCAATTAAAAAAAAAAAACATTAAAAATGGCATAGCACCTGAATAGGCATTCTTCCAAAGAAGTCATACAGATGGCCAAAAGGCAGATGGAAACATGCTCAATATCACTAATCTTCAGGGAAATGCAAATCAAAACTATAATGAGACACCAACTCACACCCATCAGAATGGCTATTATAAAAAAAAAAAGTAACAAGTGTTGGGGAGGATGTGGAGGAAAGGGAACCCTTGTGCACTGTTGGTCAAAATGTAAATTAGTGTAGCCACTATGGAAAACAGTATGGAGGTTCTTCAAAAAATTAAAGATTGAATTACCATGTGATCCACCACTTCCACTTCTCACTATTTATCCAAAGAATGTAAAACACTAATTCAAAAAGATAGACATATTCCTATGTTTATTTCAGTTTTATTTACAATAACAAAGATATGGAAGCAACCTAAGATTCCATTAATAATAAATGGATAAAGAAGATCTCCTCTCTCTCTCTCTCACACACACACACACACACACACACACACAAACACAGTGGAATATTACTCAGCCATAGAAAAGAGTGAAATCTTGCTAATTTCAACAACATGTATGGACCTAGAAGGCATTATGTTAAGTGAAATAAGTCAAACAGAGACTGAATGACACATGACATAAAATTTCTACTTATATGTGGAATCTAAAAAAATAAAACAAACCAATAAAACAAGAATAGAAGTAGGCTTATAGTTGCAGAGAGCAAACTGATAATTGCCAGAAGGGAGGGGGTAGAGGGATGGGTGACATAGGTAAAAGGGACCTACACACTTCCAGTTTTAAAATGATTAAGTCATGGGGATGTAATGTACAGCATAACAAATATAGTCAATAACATTGTAATAATTTTGTATGGTGATTGATGGAAAGAAGACTTGTAGTGGTGATCATTTTGTAATGTATAAAATTATCAAATAACTGTGAGATAAATTTGAAACTAATATATATTGTATTTCAATCATAGTTCAATGAAAAATATAAAATAAAAGAACTAGAGAAAAGGAATAGGAAAGGAGAACTAAAGAGTAATAAGAGGGGGTGCCTGAGTGTCTCAGTCATTAAGCTTCTGCCTTCAGCTCAGGTCATGATCCCAGGGTCCTGGGACCGAACCCCGCATCGAGCTCCCTGCTCAGCAGGAAGCCTGCTTCTCCCTCTCCCACTCCCCCTGCTTGTGTTCTCTCTTGCTGTGTCTCTCTCTGTCAAATAAATAAATAAAATCTTTTAAAAAAAGAGTAATAAGAGTACTAAGAAAAAAATTCAAATAAAGTATTTAAAGTTACAAAGATAATAAAGGAACTAAAAACAAAGAACCATATTTAGGAAAAGAGGAGAAGAGATGGTGCATATGAACAAAATATTCACCCATTATGGAAAAATGTCATTAGAAAATGTGTAAAATTGATAAGTAACCATATAAATATATTATTTAGAGATATGGAAGTAGCCACCAAACTAAATGCAGATTCACATTCATATGTGCCTATGTTTGCCTAGACAATTTTACTGGTACTTGAATATCTTATCTTCAAATATGGTGATACTGCTTTGAATTACAGCAATTGTGGCTTTTGAAAAAATAGATCAAATCAAGTAATGATAGTGACAGAAAAAAATAATGACCCCTTATGTCATAAGTATATATTGTTTCTTTTAAAGGTTTATTTATTTTTTTATTTTAGAGAGAGAGAGATAGAGAGAGAGTATGAGCAGAAGGGGCAGAAGGATAAGGAGAGAGAATCTCAAGCTGACTCCACACTAAGCGTAGAGCCAGACATGGGGCTTGATCTCATGACCATGAGATCATGACCTGAGCCAAAATCAAGAGTCAGATGCTTAAGCAACTGTGCTACCCCGGTGCCCCCATAAGTATATATTGTAAATACAACTCTAAAATTGTATTTTAAACTCTAGAAATCATAGTAGTACTTAAGAATTCCATTATCCTTTCTTAAGAAAGATTTCATGAGAATAATTTTCATTTGATGCCATTATTTTGTCTTGTATTCTAGTAGTTTAGCCACCTATACTACCTCATCAGGGGTACTTTATTCCTCTTCCATCCAAACTATGGGCAGACATATGGCCTACCTCTCTTAGACTCCATTAGAAAACACAAAACACTTGCCTCTGTGCTATTCACTTCAAATTCAATTTATAGCTTATTTAGCTAAATTCCTCATTTTGGAGATGAAGAAACAAGCCAAGAATAGGAAAAGGATTTACTTGTTTTACTTTATCATGAAACATGTGTTTTAGGGGGGAAATTATAGAGTCCCCACAGTTCTATAGTTCCTATGTATTTAACTTCAATTTGTGTATTAGCTAATTTTGTATAGAGTAAGTACTCTGAGGTGGATTCCAGTTTTACAAACAACATCTTTCATTGAATAGAAACAATGAATAATTTTGCAGCCTCCTTCTTTGTTTTTTCTGGTTATTTGATTTGCCTTCATTTGACTCCTAATTAACTGTAGTAATTGACAATATAAGCTATTTAATCAAATGCTAGTATTGTGTATAATATCATATAATTTCTGGGTGCTCCATAAAGGAAAATATCTTCTGGAAAATAAAATAAGCTATCAGTTGACTGTTTCTATTGATAAGAGGGTGACACTTAACATATTGATTTATTTTTTGACTTAACATTTTGTACTGAATTGGTTTCTTTTACCTTGTGTTCATATTGCCAAAAGGAAATTAAAAATCTATACACATCATTATTGGAGAAATCTTCATATGAGTAAGACTCTATGAATATGTATAATACAAACCTAGATATATTACTAAGCAATTTACATGCTTCATTTTCCTATAAGGAAGGTCTTATTAATGTCCCTTTTTACACTTGAGGAAAATGATATTCCAAGGGATTAAGAAAGTTATGCAGACGTATTCTGCAACTATGTGATAGAGTAAGAATTAAAATCAAAGCTGTCTGAGTCCAAAACTGTAGGAAGTAGCAACTACATTATACAACATTTATGATGCTCTCCATTTTCAACTTATTTAGGTATTTTGAGGTAGATCAGGAAATTTTTGCTAACACATTTTAGGACACAAGAACCTTGATTATCACAATGCTCAGAGTTTGGGATTTGATGAAAGCTTATTATTTATTATAGGATTACCTTTTTCTTTTATCTCCTGTTGAAACTACCTTATGAAGAAGATAATTTTCACCAATGTAGAAAGCCAAGAACAACAAAAAAAGAATTATTACATATATTTGGCCATATAAAGATTTATAAATTTTTGCATTGCAAAAAACAAACAAACAAAAAGCAATAGATATATGAGAGTTGGGGAAAATACAACAAAGAAGAAAAATGAAGATTAATATCTATAATATCTATAATAATATAACATCTATAATGAAGAAGTTATAAACTGGCAAATGATATAAATAACTCATGAGAAAAATAGAGGCTACAAAGGCATGATTCTCAAATGATCAAACAAAAGTGGACAAAGTACATTCCAAATATATTCAAATTCACTAGTAGTCAGGGAAATGTAAGTTAAAGTATCAGTGAAGTATTATGCATCCATTATAATGGCAGAGGAAGAGCTGTAACATCTATTGCTAACTTAGCTACAGAGAAGTATGTATTATTTTATTGCCTTTAAATAAAACTAACAAAACATCACTCTTTCTTCTGCTCTCTGCAACGCTCCTCTCCCCCGTGTGTGTGTATGTATGTGTGTGTATTTCAAGGTTTGATATGATAAAGTGAATCTTAGAGAAAAATAAGGAATGATACATAGGATGTTGTTAAATGTTATCTGGAGAAAAGAAAAGAAGTAGAAATGAATGAGGGTAGAAATGGGGAGTGGGAGAACAAAAAAAAATTAAAAAAAATAAAACTGATGTAAGGCAAATCCAGAATGTATGGCATCTTGGACTGTAAAATTATGTGTGTGCTTTCATAAATAAGTTGGAACTAAAGGCAATACCATTAGATATATATCAACTGACTTATAGGGATAACCAGGATATTGTCAAGCATAGGAGTAAGTTATAAAGTACTGCATATTTATGATTTTAGTTTAGTCAAAAAAATTATCTATCTGCTTACATGTACTTGTATGTACAAGGAGATTGTATAAAAGAGAAAATGAACACAAGGCTAGGGATGGATGTGTGAAGAAGTTAGACATACAAGAGTGAGCACAGGGTATTATTAATTTTTAACATATTTTGTATTATTTTAATTGTTATAATAAATTTGTATTACTTTTGTCAGTAAAAAATTATACAAAGAAAAAAATTGATCATAAGAAAAAATCAATAAGGAAACATCAGTCTTAAACAACACATTATACAAAATAAACTTAACAGATATATATAAACCATTGTAAACAAAAGCAACAAAATATATATTATTTTCATTTGCACATGAAAAATACTCCAGGATAAATCATATGTTAAGTCATAAAACAGTCTTAAAAAATTAGAAAGATTGAAATCATATTAAGCATCTTTTCTGACCATAATTGTATTATAAATAAAATACAAGAAGACAAGTGGAAAATTTACATTATGTGGAGATATAAAAACATGCTACTAGATAACCAATGTGTCAAAGAAGAAATCAATAGAGAAATTAAAATATAACTTGACAAATTAAAAATAATATACAAAATATAGAAAGACCCCAGATGTCCATCAACAGATGAATGGATAAAGAACGGGTTGCTCAGCCATCAAAAAAAAATGAAATCTTGCCATTTACAGTGTTGTAGATGGAACTAGAGGGTATTAGGCTGAGTGAAATAAGTCAGTCAGAGAAAGAAAAATACCATATGATTTCACTCATATGTGGAATTTAAGAAACAAAACAGATGAACATAGGGGAAGGGAAGGGAGAATAAAAGAAGATAAAAACAGAGAGTGAGGCAAACCATAAGAGACTCTTAACTATAGGAAACAAACTGAGGGTTGCTGGAGGGGAGATGGGTCAGAGGATGGGGTAATTGGGTGATAGGCATTAAGGAGGGCACTTGATATCATGAGCACTGGGTGTTATATGCAACTGATGAATCATTAAATTCTATCCCTAAAACTAATAATACACTGTACATTAACTAAATTGAACTGAAATTAAAAAAGAAAAACTAAAGCCCAAATTTACTAGAATGAAGGCAATAGCAATTATCAAAGCAGAAATAAATGAAATAGAGACTAAAAAGATACTAGAAAAAAATCAGTGACACTAAGAGCTAGTGTTTTGAAAAGATAAACAAAATTGATAAACCTATAACTAGACTCACCAAGAAAAATATAGAAAAGTGTCAAATAAATAAAATCAGAGTAAAAAAAGGCAGCACACTGTTACAACACAAATGCAAAGGATTTTAAGAGACTACTATGAGGAAGAAATTGATAAATCCTAGCAACATACAACATTATAAGACTGAATCAGAAAGAAATAAAATATCTGAGCAGACTCATTACTAGTGAGGATATTGAATGAGTAATCAAAAACCTCCCAATGAACAAAAGTTCAGGATCAGAGGTCTTCCCTGGAGAATTTTACCAAACATTTAAAGAAGAACTAATATCAATCTTTCTCAAACTCTTCCAAACATGCAGAAGAATAAGTAACATTACTGAACTCATTTAATAAGGTCAACATAACCTGATACTAAAACCACACAAAGATACCACAAGAAAAGAAAATTAAGGGCCAATATCTCTGATAAATATAGATAAAAAGTCCTCAATAAAATATTAGGAAAACTGAAATCAACAATATATTAAAAGGATCATACAACATGACCAAAAGGGATTTACTCCAGGGATGCAAGGATGGGTCAACACCTGCAAATCAATATTACACACTACATTAATGAAACAGAGGATGAAAATCATCTCAATAGATGCAGAAAACACATGTGAAAAAATTCAACATTCACTTACAATAACTCAACACTCTGGGTATAGAGGGAGTGTACCTCAATGTAAGTAAGGCCATATAAGACAAAACCCACAACTAATATCATACCCAATGGTGAAAAACTGGACATTTTCCCTCTAAGATTAGGTATAAGACAAGAATGACCATTCTCATCATTTTTATTCAACACAGCATTGGAAGTCCTAGCCAGAGCATTTAGGTATGAACAGGAAATAAAAGTCATCCAAATCAGACAAAGAGAAGGGGGATTAAGAGGTACAAACTTCCATTTACAAAATAAATAAATCACAGAGATAAAAGTGCACCATAGGAAATATTGTCAAGATAGTAAAAATATTTGGAGACAGATAGTACACTTGTCATGATGAGCACTGAGTAATGTATAAAATTGCAGAAGCATTATATTGTATATTTGAAACTAATATAACACCGTATGTTAATTATAATTCAATTAAATATTCATCCAAATAAAAAAGTCCCCCAAATTGGAGAAGAAGAAGTAAAACTGTATCTACTTGCAGATAAAATGATATAATACATTAAAAACATTAACTACCCCCAAATCTGCTAGAACTAACAAAAAGCATTCAATAAAGTTGCAGGATACAAAATCCATATACAAAAACTTGTTGTGTTTCTACACAATAATAATGAACTAGCAGAAACAAAAATGAAGAAAACAATTCCACTTATAGTTGCATCAAAAATAATAAAATATTCAGGTATAAATTTAACCAAGGTGGTGAAAGACATGGATTTGGAAAACTGTAAGACATTGATGAAAGAAATTGAAAAAGACAAATTATAAATAGATATTCCATGCTAATGGATTGGAAGAATTAATACTGTTAATTTGTCCATGCTACCCAAAGCAATCTACAGATTTAACACAATCCTTATCAAAATTCCAATGGTATTTTTCACAGAAATAGAACAATCTTAAAACTTGCATGAAACTATAAAAGACCCTGAAAAGTTAAAAAGTAATCTTGAGAAAAAGGAATAAAGCTGCAAGTCTCATGCTACCTGATTTCAGACTATACTATAAAACTACAGTAATTGGGGGCACCTGGGTGGCTCAGTTGTTAAGCATCTGCCTTCGGCTCAGGTCATGATTCCAGGGTCCTGGGATCGAGCCCCGCATCGGGCTCCCTGCTCCGCAGGAAGCCTGCTTCTCCCTCTCCCACTCCCCCTGCTCGTGTTCCCTCTCTCGCTGTGTCTCTCTCTGTCAAATAAATTAAAAAAAAAATCTAAAAAAAACTATAGTAATTGTAATAGTATGGTACTATGGCCCCAAAACAGACAACAAGATCAATGGAGCAGGATAGAGAGATCAGAAATAAACCCAGACACATACAGTCAATTTAGTTATGACAAAGGAGCCAAGAATATTAAATGAGGAAATGGCAGTGTCTTCAATAAATGGTGTTGGGAAAACTAGACAGTCACATTCAGAAGAGTGAAACTGGACCACTATCTTACATCATACACAAAGATTAACTCAAAAATGATTAAAGATTTAAATGTAAGACACGAAACCATAAAACTTTTAGAAGAAAATATAGACAATAAACTCCTTGACATTAGTCTTGGTGAGTTTTTTTTTTTTGGATTTGACTCCAAAAGTTATGGAGTAATAAGTCACAGGAATAAAAGGCACAGCATAAGGAATACAGTCAATTATACTGTAGTAGTGATGTATAGCAACAGATGGTAGCTACGCTAGTGGTGAACATAGCATAATGTACAAAATTGTTAAATCACTATGTTGTCCATCTGAAACTGATATAACATTGTGTGTTGATTATATTCAAAGAAAGTAAAATCTCACACACACACACACACACACACACACAATTCAGTGTAATTCAGCCATAAAAAGAAGAAAATCTTGGGGCACCTGGGTGGCTCAGTCGGGCATCTGCCTTCGGCTTGGGTCATGATCCCAGGGTCTGGGGATCGAGCCCCGCATCGGGCTCTCTGCTCCGCGGGAAGCCTGCTTCTCCCTCTCCCACTCCCCTTGCCTGTGTCTCCTCTCTTGCTGTGTCTCTCTCTGTCAAATAAATAAATAAAATCTTAAAAAAAAAAAGAAGAAAATCTTGTACTGTGTATGAAACTTGAAGGAATCATGCTAAGTGAAGTAAGTCAGAGAGAGACAAATACTGTATGATTTCACTTATATGTGGAAAATTAAAAAGCAACAACAACAACAAGAGGATGGATACAGAGGACAGATTGGTGGTTGTAAATGTGTGGAGCCTGGGGAATGGATGAAGTAGGTGAAAACAGTTAACAATTAGAAATATCAAGTTATAAAACAATTAAATCATCAGGATGTAATGTACATCATGGTGACTATAGTTCATTATATTGTATAGTATTTTTGACAATGCTAAGAGAGTAGATCTTAAAATTTTTCATCTTAAGAAAAATTTTGTATTATATATGGTGATGGATGTTAACTAGATTTATTGTGATGATCATTTCTCAATAGATACAAATATTGAATCATTATGTTGTATATCTGAAACTATTATAATGTTATAGGTCAATTATATCTAAGTAAAAAGAAAAAAGAATGGGAAACAAATTCTCTAAACATAGCATTAGTTTTCTACCTCAGTAAGTGGAGTATAAAGAACTTTTCAGGAGAAGCCTGGGGATATGGCAGGGTAGGAGGAACCTAAGCTAGCTTTGTCCCACTGATACACCTAGATAACAGTCACATCAGTGCAATCAACCCAGAAAGTGACCTGAAGACTGGCAGAACAGACTCTCCACTGTTAATCAGAGAGAGGAGGCCACATAGAAAATGGTAAGAGAGACAGAGACCGGGTTGAGAACAAAACTCAGTGAGTCTAACCACAAATGAAAGGGACAATACAAGCACAAAAAGGGGAGATGAACAGACCCCACATCAGGCACTCCAGACATGGGAAACCTTCACTGGGAGTATGAGTTCCCCAAACATTTGACTTTTAAAACCAGTGGGGTTTAAGGTCAGAAGTTGTTACAATCAATGGGGCTTAACCCTGGGTACTTTAAAAATAAGCTGGCTCAGTTCTGGGAGAGCCTGAAGACAATAGGAAACTGAGTCACTGCCTGTAGAGAAACAGCATAAAAACAACCCTACTGAGATACAGCATAGAAGCAGCAGTTTGAAATGTGCCTGAGGCATAGGGGAAGGAAACTTATTTATTAATTTCAGAACATGCACTAGAGGGGCAAGAATACTAAGAAACTTCTCCGAGAACAAAAGAGGTGGCAGGCACCATTTTCCCCTGTACCCCCAGCATAGATGCCCAGACACCTGCAGGAACCAGTGCAAACAATCCCCACGAAGCTTGCTAACACTGCACACCCCACTCCTGTGTTCTCCTGTAGATCTTCCCCATTTAACCCCCCAATTCAGCTAGAGTCCCTACAAAGTGGCTCTAGCCAGGTCTCATCCTGCAATCAGCCCTGGTAGGGAAAGGCACCTAGCTGCTAAGATCATACCCCCTACCCCAGCATCGTCCTGGAGACTTACCCTATCCAACCCATCCCACTTGGCAGGAGTCCCTACAAAGTGGTGCTTATTGTGTCTCATTCTGGAAGAGGCCCCAACAGTGACCAGCACCATTCCAAAGTGACTCTTATCTTAAGGATGGGGAAAGTAACCACACACACTAGTTCTATTGCAGCCTCCACAATGGGCTGGGGCAAACATCTGATCTGATTGCTAGCCCTGATCTGATTGCTAGGCCACCAAGAAAACCTCACAGGGGAAGCTTAAGGAGAGAACCCTGTAGTTTGAGGTCACTGCAATCCCCACAGTCACACTGGGGGCAAAAATCTGGTCTGAATATAGGTACCAACAAAAGTCTCTCAGGGGAAAATGCAGGAAGAACTACCTGCAGTTCAGTGTGACCATAGCCCTGCCTGGCAAATGGGCTGAGGGCAGGTACAGAGTCTGATCCAATTACAAGCTAAAAGCAAACATGGCTCAACCACAACAGTAGGGTGCACACAACACACTTTAGAGACATCCCTGAAGGGCTTGGTTCTGGTGAAAAGGGGACTTTGCACTACAGGGCACAACAGGACATTTTCTTCATAACATCACTACTTTGAAAGTCAGGAGATACAGCTGACTTTCCTAATACATAGAAACAAACACAGAGAGTTAGACAAAACTAGGAAACAAAAATATATCTGAAATGAAATACCAGGACAAAATCAGAGCAAAACAGCTAAATGAAATGGGGATAAGCAATATGCTTGACAGGGAATTCAAGGTAATGATCATAAAGTCACTGGATTTCAGAAAAGAGTGGAGGATCTCAGTGAAGTTTGACAGAGAATTCAAGGTAATGATCCCAAAGATACTGGATTTCAGAAAAGAGTGGAGGATCTCAGTGAAACTTTAAACAAAAAGAAAATATAAAAAGGAACCAATCAGAGGTGAAGAACTCAATACCTGAAATTAAAAAATACACTAGAGGGAAAAAAAGTAGTCCAGAGGAAGCAGAAAAAAATAAAAAAATAAATGGGCACAGGGTAAGAAAGCTCAGTGAAATCATCAAGCTTAATAATATCTGCATTATAGAAATCCCAAAAGGAGAGGAGAGATATAAAAGGGCAGCAAATGTACTTAAAGAACTAACAGCTGAAAAATTCCTGAATCTGGGGAAGGAAACAGAAATCCAGATCCAGAAACACAGACAGCCCCCAACAAAATCAACCCACAGTGGCCCACACCAAGGCACAGAATGATTAAAATCATAAAAAGCAGGGATAAGAGAGAATTTTAAAAGGAACGAGAGAAAAAAAAAAAGTTACATACAAGGAAAATCCCATAAATCTATCAGCTGATTTTTCAGCAGAAACTTCGCAAACCTTGAGAATGGTATGATATATTCAAAGTGCTGACAGGAGAAAACCTACAGGCAAGAATACTCTATCTAACAGGCTGTCATTCAGAATAGAAGAAGAGATAAAGAGTTTCTCAAACAAACAGAAGTTAAATAAATTCATCACCACTAAACCAGCTTTACAAGAAATGTTAAAGCAAATCTTTGACTAGAAAGAAAAGGTCATATGAAGAGTAAGAAAAATACAAAAGAAAAAAAATTCATAGGTAAATACAAACATAATAAAGGCAGTAGATAAGACTTATAAAACCAATATGGAGGTTAAAGCACAAAGCAGTAAAATCAATTTTATGTATAAAATTTGTCATACGATTCATAAAAGAATGTAGCCTTTTATGAAGATGGCACCAAAGTCTAAGAAGGAAGCCCCTGCCCCTCCCAAAGCCAAAGCCAAAGCAAAGGCTTTGAAGGCCAAGAAAGCAGTGCTGAAAGGCATCTGCAGTCACAAAAAAAAAGAAGATCCACATGTCACCTACATTCTGATGACCCAAGACACTGTGCCTGCTGAGGCAGCCCAAATATCCTCGAAAGAGCACCCCCAGGAAAAACAAGCTTGATCACTATGCCATCATCAAGTTCCCCCTGATTACTGAGTCAGCCATGAAGAAAACAGAAGACAACAACACACATGTGTTCATTGTGGATGTAAAGGCCAATAAGCACCAGATCAAACAGGCTGTGAAGAAACTCTACAACATTGATGTGGCCAAGGTCAACACCTTGGTCAGGCCTGATGGAAAGAAGAAGGCATATGTTCGACTGGCTCCTGACTATGATGCTTTGGATGTTGCCAACAAAATTGGAATCATCTAAACTGAGTCCAGCTGGCTAAATCTAAATATAAATTTTTTCAACAACAACAACAAAAAAGTAAAGTGTCACATCATATACATAAAACATGAGGGGAAGTAAAAATTTAGTGCTTTTAGAATGGGTTCAAATTTAAGCAACCATCAATTTAATATAAACTGCTATATTCATAGGATGTTATATATCAACCTAATGGTAACCACAAATTAAAAACCTGTTAGAGATATGAAAAAAAAAGAGAGAGAGAATCCAAGCATATCACTAAAGAAAACCAGCAAACCACAAGGGAAGAAAGCTAAAGCAGGAAGGAACAGAAAAGAACTACAAAAACAGTCCTGAAGGAAGTAACAAAATGGCAATAAGTACATACCTATCAATAATTAATTTAAATGTAAATTGACTAAATGCTCCAATGTAAACCCATAGGGTGACTGAATGGATGAAAAAGCAAGATCAATCCATATTCTATGCTGCCTACAAGAGATTTACTTCAGACTGAAAGATACATTCAGATTTAAATAGAAAGGATGGGAGTTAAGATGTTGGAGTGGTAGGGGGATCCTATGCTTGCCTTGTCCCTTGAAAATAGCTAGATAATTATCAAATCATTCTGAACACCCAAGAAATTGATCAGAGGCCTGAGAACAAACTGTACATATAAAGGGAGAGAAAAGGCCAAATTGCAGAGGGTAGAAGCTGCAGGGAGTTGATTTTGGGGAGAAAAGATTTGCAGGTGCTGTTGGGGGAAGGATCTCTGATCATGGAGAGAGAAGACAGAGAGAAAGAGAGAGAGATAAAGAAAGAAAGCAGCATGCAGTGGATTGCACAAGAAAAACTCTTCCTTGAAACCATTGACTGGGAAAAGAGGAGGGGTTGATTATCACAAGTTTTTACAAGCAGGGGAGCTCAAAGTCTGAAGTTTTAAAAGTTAAGGCCATCACCCGGGTCATGTGTGGTGGGCTTAGTGCTTCTTATGTGGGGAAGGAGGTCAGAGGCCCAAATCAGAAAGCATGGTCTGAGGATCTCATGGGATCTCTCTCATGCACCAGAAGAAATAGTTCCCCTTCTTAAAGTGCATTTGGGAGAGGTGGCACTGCCTCTCAGGGATCAAAAGAGACAGGTGGGCACAATTGAGTGACCACGTTAATTATCATAACAGCAGAGGCACCTGCTGAAGGAAGCTAACCTGGAAGCTAGCTTTTGGCTGTGTTTTACCATAAGCTCCCAGGCCCTGCATGATCATGAGATTGCTTATCTGGGACAAACCTGCACCAGCAACAGCATGGGGAAACCTCCCCCAGAAGATCAGCATGGGTCTACACAACTCTAGGTCCCTAAAATTTGGAGTTTTTGAAACCCAGCTGTGCACCTGAGATAAAACACAGGAGCTTTGCACCACCAGGCAGGCAGATGGCACAGACACAGGGTGAAAGCAGGGTTCTGATGGAAGTCAGGGACACAAGAAGGGGAGATTGTATGCTCTTCTGTGAGGGCTTCCTGAACAGCTGCAGGCTTAAACTCTCTTGTCTGGGGACAAGACAACAGTGTGACGCAATTCCCCCTGCCCCACCCATCAGCACCGACAGACTTCAGTGTTCAACACTGTGCCCCTCAGTGGAGGCTGGAGCCATTTAACTAACCCCCACCTCACTGCTCCCTGCAAGGTGCATCTTTACTAGGGCAAGTCAGCCTGATAAGAGCAGTAGGCCCCTCCCCCAGAAGACCAGCACAAACCCCCACATGCACCAAACCTACTGATCATAGAGTGCTGCAAACTTCAGCTCTAGTGGAAATAGGGTCAGGCTTATTTTAACAAGCAGACAAAAAAAAAAACTATTTAAAACACCACACACACTGGACAAGGTCCAAATACTCCCCACTGTTATCAAGGAGAAACTCTGCACAGGACTGAATGAGGGAAAGAGAAGCCAAAACAAAACAACAGAGTGCACACTCTGAATGACCTCCTGAAGTGCCAGGCCCTGGACACTATAGGATCTCTTCTAAACATAGCCATTATTCTCAGGAGTAGGAAATTTAACAGGCTTTCCTAACATACACACACACAAAATAAAAACTGACCTAGACAAAATGCCAAGATGGAGGAATTTGCCCCAAATGAAAACATGAAGAGGTCATGGCCAGTGATCTAATCAAAACAGATATAAGTAATATGCCTAAACCAGATTTTAAACAATCTTAAGGATACAGGCTGGGCTTGAGAAAAGGACAGAAAACATGAGAGAATCCCTTCCTCCAGGGATAAAAGAACAAAAAACTAGTCAGACCGGGTGCCTGGGTGGCTCAGTTGGTTAAGCGACTGCCTTCAGCTCAGGTCATGATCCTGGAGTCCCGGGATTGAGTCCCGCATCGGGCTCCCTGCTTGGCGGGGAGTCTGCTTCTCCCTCTGACCCTCCCCCCTCTCATGTGCTCTCTCTCATTCTCTCTCTCTCAAATAAATAAATAAAATCTTAATAAAAAAAAACTAGTCAGACTGAAATTAAAAATGCTTAATCAAGATGCAAAACTGACTGGATACAATAACAATGAAGATGAATGAAACAGAGGAAAGAATCAGTGATATAGAAGATAAAATTATTGAAAATAATGTAGCTGAAAAGAAGAGGGAAAGAAAAGTATTGGATAAAGAAGGTAGACTTAGGGAACTCAGCAACAGCATAAAGTATAATAACATTCATATTATAGGAGACTCAGACGAGAGGGGAAAGGGGGCAGTAGTTTTATTTAAGGAAACAATAGCTAAAAACTTCCCTAGTCTGGGGAAAGAAACAGACATCCACATCCAGAAGGCACAGAGAACTCCCATCAAATGCAACAAAAGCAGGCCAACACCAAGATATATTGTAGTAAAATTTGGAACTATAGAGATAAGGAAAGGATCCTGAAGCAGCAAGGGAAAAGAAATCCCTAACCTACAAAGGAAGACAAATCAGGTTTACAGCAGATCTTTCCACAAAAACCTGACAAAAATCCCTAACCTACAAAGGAAGACAAATCAGGATTACAGCAGGTCTTTCCACAAAACCTGACCAAAAAAGCCAGAAGAGAGAGGCATGACATATTCAATGTGCTGAATGGGAAAAATATGCAGCCAAGAATACTTTATCCAGCAAGACTATCATTCAGAATACAAGGAGAGAAAGTTTCTGAGACAAAGAAAAACTAAAGGAGTTCTTAAATACTAAGCCAGCTCTGCATTAAATATTGAAAGGGACCCTTTGAGTGGGAAAGGAAGACCAAAAGCAACAAAAACTAGAAAGGAACAGGGAAAGTCTCCAGAATCAGGGACACTACAGTTGCTGTAATAAACAAAATGGCACTAAATTCTTATCTATCAATAATCACTCTAAATGTAAGTGGACTAAATGCTCCAATCAAAAGACATAGTGTATAAGAATGGATAAAAAAAAAAAATAGGACACATCTATATGCTAAGAGACTCATTTGAGACCTAAAATCACCTCCAGATTAAATATAAGGGGATGAAGAACCATCTATTATGCTAATGGCCATCAAAAGAAAGCCAAAGTGGGGTGGAGCAAGATGGCGGAGGAGTAGGAGACCTGGATTTCGTCTGGTCTCAGGAATTCAGCTGGATAGGGATCAAACCATTCTGAACACCTACAAACTCAACAGGAGATCAAAGAAAAGAATAGCAACAACTCTCTGAACAGAAAAGAGACCACTTTCTGGAAGGTAGGACGTGCGGAGAAGTGAACCCGAGGCGATATTCGGGAGGATAGATGGCGGGGGAGGGGGCCTCTGTCGGCCGCTTCTGGCAAGTGATAGAACCACGGAGCACAAAATTGGAACTTTTAGAAGTCGGCTCCGCTGAGAGATGTCACTCCGGTGGCTAAGCGGGGGGTGGAAACCTCGCGGGACAGTGTGGTCTCAGGACCCTCGGGGTCACAGAAAGACTGGGAGTGCCTGAGTGCAGCAGAGCTCCCAGGTATCAGAGCAGGGAAGCCGGCTGCAGAGACGGAGCCGAGGCGCAGGCTCTCAGCTCGGGGTTGTCATAAACCGCGATGAGGGGCACAGTTGGGCCACTGCTCCTCCAGCAGGGACCCAACAAGCGGCAGATCTGGGGAGACTTACCTTCTTCCCCCGGGAGGAGAGGTGCGGGAGCGCCCCACAGGGATCTGCTGGGTTTGGAGACTCCACACTGAGTCAGGTGCCAGAGATAGAAACATGCGATCACAGGCCAGGTGAGCACGGAGTGCGGCCGGAGACCGGGGAGCTGGGAGTGACTGACTGCTTTTCTCTGGGGGCTCACTGAGGAGCAGGGCCCTGAGCTGTCGGCTCCTCAGGGCAGAGATTGGGAGGCCGCCATTTTCACTCTCATCCTCCAAAGCTATACAGAAAGCTTGCAGGGAACAAAAGCTCCAGAGAGCAAACCGAAGCAGATTACTTAGCCCAGATTGGGCAAGGGCAGGGCAATTCCGCCTCCAGCAAAGACATTTGGGAACCACGGCAACAGTCCCCTCCCCAGAAGATCAGCGAGGACAGCCAGCCAAGACCAAGTTTACCCATCAATGAGAACGGCAGAACTCCAGTGCTAGGGGAATACTGCACATAGAATCCATGGCTTTTTTACCATGATTCTGTAGTCTTTCAAAGTTAATTTTTTTTTTTACTCTTTTTTTTTTTGAGTTTTTCCTTTTCCCTTTTTCAACCAACATCTTATCAATCCCTTTTTTAAAAAACATATTTATTTTTCATTTTTAGAGTCAATTCTATCCCATCATAGTAGTTCCCCTTGTTTTTGGCATATATATATATATATAAATTGTTCTCTCTTTAAAATTTTGAGATAGTTTCTTCTAACAGATCAAAATGTACCCTAAATCTCTAGTGTATGGTTTTTTTCTACTCCCCTGCCTGATCACGTTCTCTCCCTTTTTTTTTCTTTTTTTTTTAAATGCTCTTCTTTCTTTTTTCAAACAACTTCTTATCAATTCCTTCTATAAAATTTTTTATAATTTTCATCTTTACAGTCATATTCCATCCCTTCATCATATCAACCCTTATTTTTGTACATATATAAGTTTTTCTTTCTTTAAAATTTTGGGAGGCACTTTCTTCTAACAGACAAATATACACCCCAAATCTAGTGTGTGGCACTGATCTATGTACCAGCCTGATCATATTTGATCATAATTTTTTTGTTTGTTTGTTTTGTTCTGATTTGTTTGTTTTTATCTTTATCTTTATCTTTTTCTTTTTTTTTTCTTTTTTCTCTCTTTCCCTTTCTTTTCCTCCTGCTTCAGGTCTTTTCTGATTTGTTTAGAGTATATTTTCTGGGGATGTGGTTACCCTGTTAGCATTTTGTTCTCTCATTAATTTGTTCTCATCTGGACAAAATGACAAGATGGAAAAAATCACCTCAACAAAAAGAACAAGAGGTAGTACCGACTGCCAGGGACCTACTCAATATGGACATTAGTATGATGTCGGATCTAGAGTTCAGAATCATCACTTTAAAGATACTAGCTGGGCTTGAAAAAAGCATGGAAGTTATTAGAGAAACCCTTTTTGGAGAAGTAAAAGAACTAAAATCTAACCAAGTCAAAATCAAAAAGGCTATTAATGAGGTGCAATCAATTATGGGGGCGCTAACTGCTAGGATAAATGAGGCAGAAGAGAGAATCAGTGATATAGAAAACCAAATGATGGAAAATAAAGAAGCTGAGAAAAAGAGAGATAAACAACTACTGGATCACGAGGGCAGAATTCAAGAGATAAGTGATACCATAAGACGAAACAACATTAGAATAATTGGGATCCCAGAAGAAGAAGAAAGAGAGATGGGCAGAAGGTATAATGGAGCAAATTATAGCAGAGAACTTCCCTGATTTGGGGAAGGAAACAGGCATCAAAATCCAGGAAGCACAGAGAACCCCTCTCAAAATCAATAAAAATAGGTCAACACCCTGACATCTAATAGTAAAACTTACGAGTCTCAGAGACAAAGAGAAAATCCTGAAAGCAGCTAGGGAGAAGAGATATGTAACCTACAAGGGTAGAAACATTAGATTGGCAACAGACCTATCCACAGAGACCTGGCAGGCCAGAAAGGACTGGCAGGATCTATTCAGAGCACTAAATGAGAAAAATATGCAGCCAAGAATACTATATCCAGCTAGGTTGTCATTGAAAATAGAAGGAGAGTTAGAAAGCTTCCAGGACAAACAAAAACTAAAGGAATTTGCAAAGACAAAACCAGCCCTAGAAGAAATATTGAAAGGGGTCCTCTAAGGAAAGAGAGAGCCTAAAAGCAACATAGATCAGAAAGGAACACAGACAATATACAGTAACAGTCACCTTACAGGCAATACAATGGCACTAAATTCCTATCTTTCAATAGTTACCCTGAATGTAAATGGGCTAAATGCCCCAATCAAAAAACACAGGATATCAGAATGGATTAAAAAGCAAGACCCATCAATATGCTGTCTGCAAGAGACTCATTTTAGACCCAAGACACCCCAGATTGAAAGTGAGGGGGTGGAAAACCATTTACCATGCCTATGGACACCAAAAGAAAGCTGGGGTGGCAATCCTTATATCAGACAAATTAGATTTTAAACCAAAGACTGTAATAAGAGATGAGGAAGGACACTATATCCTATTTAAAGGGTCTATCCAACAAGAAGATCTAACAATTGTAAATATCTATGCCCCTAACATGGGAGCAGCCAATTATATAAGGCAATTAATAACAAAAGCAAAGAAACACATTGACAACAATACAATAATAGTGGGGGACTTTAACACCCCCCTCACTGAAATGGACAGATCATCTAAGCAAAAGATCAACAAGGAAATAAAGACTTTCAATGACACACTGGACCAAATGGACTCCACAGACATATTCAGAACATTCCATTCCAAAGCAACAGAATACACATTCTTCTCTAGTGCCCCTGGAACATTCTACAAAATTGATCACATCCTAGGTCATAAACCAGGTCTCAACCGGTACCAAAAGATTGGGATTATTCCCTGCCTATTTTCAGACCACAATGCTTTGAAACTAGAACTCAATCCCAAGAGGAAAGTCAGAAAGAACTCAAATACATGGAGGCTGAACAGCATCCTACTAAAGAATGAATAGGTCAACCAGGAAATTAAAGAAGAATTTTAAAAATTCATGGAAACCAATGAATATGAAAACACAATTGTTCAAAATCTTTGGATGCAACAAAGGCAGTCCTAAGAGGAAAGTATATAGCAATACAAGCCTTTCTCAAGAAACAAGAAAGGTCTCAAATACACAACCTAACCCTACACCTAAAGGAGCTGGAGAAAGAACAGCAAATAAAGCCTAAACCCAGCAGGAGAAGAGAAATAATAAAGATCAGAGCAGAAATCAATGAAATAGAAACTAAAAGAACAGTAGAACAGATCAACGAAACTAGGAGCTGGTTCTTTGAAAGAATTAACAAGATTGATAAACCCCTGGCCAGACTTATCAGAAAGAAAAGAAAAATGACCCAAATCAACAAAATCATGAATGAAAGAGGAGAGATCACAACCAACACTAAAGAAATGCAATTATAAGAACATATTATGAGCAACTCTATGCCAGAAAATTAGATAACCTGGAAGAAATGGATGCATTCCTAGAGATGTATCAACTACCAAAACTGAACCAGGAAGAAATAGAAAACCTGAACAGACCTATAAACACTAAAGAAATTGAAGCAGTCATCAATAATCTCCCAAAAAAACAAAAGCCCAGAGCCAGATGACTTCCCAGGGGAATTCTACCAAACATTTCAAGAAGAATTAATACCTATTCTTCTGAAACTGTTCTAAAAAATAGAAATGGAAGGAAAACTTCCAAACTCATTTTATGAGGCCACCATTACCTTGATCCCAAAACCAGACAAAGCCCCCATCAAAAAGGAGAACTACAGACCAATATCCCTGATGAACATGGATGCAAAAATTCTCACCAAAATACTAGCCAATAGGATCCAACAGTACATTAAGAGGATTATTCACCACGACCAAGTGGGATTTATCCCTGGGCTGCAAGGTTGGTTCAACATCCGCAAATCAATCAACGTGATAGAATACATTAACAAAAGAAAGAACAAGAATCATATGATCCTCTCAATAGATGCAGAAAAAGCATTTGGCAAAGTACAGCATCCTTTCCTGATCAAAACTCTTCAGAGTATAGGCATAGAGGGTACATACCTCAATATCATAAAGCCATGTATGAAAAACCCACAGCAAATATCATTCTCAATGGGGAAAAACTGAGAGCTTTCCCCCTAAGGTCAGGAACGCAACAGTGATGTCCACTATCACCACTGCTATTCAACATAGTATTAGAAGTCCTAGCCACAGCAATCAGACAACAAAAAGAAATCAAAGGCATCCAAATCAGCAAAGAAGAAGTCAAACTGTCACTCTTTGCAGATGATATGATACTTTATGTGGAAAACCCCACAGACTCTACCCCAAAACTGCTAGAACTTATACAGGAATTCAGTAAAGTGGCAGGATATAAAATCAATGCACAGAAGTCAGTGGCATTCCTATACACCAACAACAAGACAGAAGAAAGAGAAATTAAGGAGTCGATCCCATTTACAATTGCACCCAGAACCTTAAGATACCTAGGAATAAATCTAATCAAAGAGGCAAAGGATCTGTACTCAGAAAACTATAAAATACTCGTATATGAAAGAAATTGAGGAAGACACAAAGAAATGGAAAAACGTTCCATGCTCATGGATTGGAAGAACAAATATTGTGAAGATGTCAATGCTACCTAGAGCAATCTACATATTCAACGCAATCCCCATCAAAATACTATCCACTTTTTTCAAAGGAATGGAACAAATAATCCTAAAATTTGTATGGAACCAGAAAAGACCCCGAATAGCCAGAGGAATGTTGAAAAAGAAAAGCAAAGCTGGCAGCATCACAATTCTGGACTTCCTTGTCATCATCAAGACAGTATGGTACTGGCACAAAAACAGACACATAGATCAATGGAACAGAATAGAGAGCCCAGAAATGGACCCTCAACTCTATGGTCAACTCATCTTTGACAAAGCAGGAAAGAATGTCCAATGGAAAAAAGAAAGTCTCTTCAACAAATGGTGTTGGGAAAATTGGATAGCCACATGCAGAAGAATGAAACTGGACCAATTCCTTACACCACACACAAAAATAGACTCCAAATGGTTGAAAGACCTCAATGTGAGACAGGAGTCCATCAAAATCCTAAAGGAGAACACAGGCAGCAACCTCTTCGACCTCAGCCGCAGCAACTTCTTCCTAGAAACATCGCCAAAGGCAAGGGAAGCAAGGGCAAAAATGAATTATTGGGACTTCATCAAGATAAAAAGCTTTTGCAAAGCAAAAGAAACAGTCAACAAAACTAAAAGACAACTGACAAAATGGGAGAAGATATTTGCAAATGACATATCAGATAAAGGGCTAGTATCCAAAATCTATAAAGAACTTATCAAACTCAACACCCAAAGAACAAAGAATCCAATCAAGAAATGGGCAGAAGACATGAACAGACCTTTTTCCAAAGAAGACATCCAAATGGCCAATAGACACATGAAAAAGTGCTCAACATCGTTTGGCATCAGGGAAACCCAAATCAAAACCTCAGTGAGATACCACCTCACACCAGTCAGAATGGCTAAAATTAACAAGTCAGGAAATGACAGATGTTGGTGGGGATGTGGAGAAAGGGGAACCCTCCTACACTGTTGGTGGGAATGCAAGCTGGTGCAGCCACTCTGAAAAACATTATGGAGGTTCCTCAAAAAGTTGAAAATAGAGCTACCATATGATCTAGCAATTGCCCTACTGGGTATTTACCCCAAAGATACGAAAGTAAGGATGTGAAAGAGTATGTGCACCCCGATGTTTATAGCAGCAATGTCCACAATAGCCAAACTGTGGAAAGAGCCAAGATGTCCATCAACAGATGAATGGATAAAGAAGATGTGGTATATACATATACATTGGAATAATATGCAGCCATCAAAAGGAATGAGATCTTGCCATTTGCAACGACGTGGATGGAACTGGAGGGTATTATGCTGAGTGAAATAAGTCAAACAGAGAAAGACATGTATCATATGACCTCACTGATATGAGGAATTCTTAATCTCAGGAAACAAACTGAGGGTTGCTGCAGTGGTGGGAGGTGGGAGGGATGGCGTGGCTGGGTGATGGACACCGGGGAGGGTATGTGCTCTGGTAAGCGCTGTGAATTGTGCAAGACTGTTGAATCTCAGATCTGTACCTCTGAAACAAATAATGCATATATGTTAAGAAAAAAAAAGAAGAAGATAGCAGGAAGGGAAGAATGAAGGGGGGGAAATCGGAGGGGTAGATGAACCATGAGAGACGATGGACTTGAAAAACAAACAGGGTTCTAGAGGGGAAGGGGGTGGGAGGATGGGTTAGCCTGGTGATGGGTATTAAAGAGGGCGTGTTCTGCATGGAGCACTGGGTGTTATGCACACACAATGAATCATGGAACACTACATCTAAAACTAATGATGTAATGTATGATGATTAACATAACAATAAAAATTTTTTTAAAAAAAGAAAACCAAAGTAGCCATACTTAAAACAGACAAACTAAATTTTAAAACAGACTGTAACAAGAGATTAAGAAGGCCACTATATAATAATAAAGGGGTCTTTCCAACACAAAGATCTAACAGTTGTAAATATTTATGCCTCCAACTTCGGAACATCCAATTATATAAGTCAGTTAATAACAAACATGAAGAAACTCATTGATAATAATACAATAAAGTAGAGGATTTTATCATCTCACTCACAGCAATGGTCAGATCATCTAAATAGATCAACAAGGAAACAAGGGCTTTGAATGACACACTGGACCAGATGGAATTAACAAATACATTTAAATTATTTCATCCTAAAGCAGCAGCATACACATTCTTTAGTGCACATGGAACATTCTCCAGAATAGATCACATACTGGGTCAAAAATCAGGACTCAACAAGTAGAAAAAGACTGAGCTCATACCATGCATATATCCTGACCACAGCACAATGTACCTTGAAGTAAAACACGAGACAAAATTTGGAAAGAAAACAAATACATGGAAGTTAAAGAACATTCTACTAAAGAATGAATGGGTAAACCAGGAAACTAAAGAAATAATTTTAAAAAATACATGGAAGCAAATGAAAATGGAAGCACAATAGTCTAGAACTATTGGGATGCAGCAAATACAATCATAAGAGGGAAATACATAGCAATACAGACCTACCTCAAAAGAAGAAAAATCTCAATTTTGCAAACCTAACCTAAAAACCTAAAGGAGCTATACAAATGACAACTGAAGACTAAAGCCAGTAGAAGAAGGACAATAATAAAGATTAGAGCAGAAATAAATGATATACAAATAAAAACAGTACAACAAATCAATGAAACTAAGAGCTGGTTCTTTGAAAGAATTTTTAAAAAACTGATAATCCCCTGGAAAGACTTATCAAATGGAAAAGAGAAAGTGCCTAAATAAATAAAATCATGAATGAAACATGAGAGATCACAACCAACACCACAGAAATACAAAGAGATAAGAGAACATTATGAAAAATCATATGCCAACAAAATAGGCAATCTGGAAAAAAGGGAAAAATTACAAGAAACATACAAACTACCAAAACTGAAACAGGAAGAAATAGAAAATCTGAAGAGACCCATTACCAGTAAAGAAATTTAATCACTAATCAAAAATCTATCAACAAACAAAACTCCAGGGCCAGATGGCTTCCCAGGGGAATTGTACCAGTCATTTAAAGAAGAGTTAATACCTATTATTCTCAAACTCTTCCAAAAAAGTGGAAATGGAAGAAAACTTCCAACCCCCTTTTACAAGGCCAGCAATAACTTGATTCCAAAACCACACAAATACCTGAATAAAAAAACAGAAATATAGGCAAATATCCCTGATGAACATGGATATAAAAATTCTCAACAAGATACTAGCAAAGTGAATCCAACAGTATATTAAAAGAATTATTCACCAAGATCAAATGGGATTCATTCCTGGTCTGCAAGGGTGGTTCAGTATTGGCAAATCATTCAATGTCATAAACCACATCAATAAAAGAAAGGGTGCAAAACACACAATGCTCTCAATAGATGCAGAAAAATCATTTGACAAAATACAGCATCCATTCTTGATAAAAACTCTCAATAAAATAGGGATAAAGAGAACATTCCTCAACTTCATAAAGGCCATATAGGAGAGACCCACAGCTAATATCATCCTCAGTGGGGAAAAACAGAACTTTTCCTTTATGGTCAGGAACAAAACAAGGGTGTCCACTCTCACCCACTATTTAACACAGTACTGGAAGTCTTACCCTCCATAATCAGACAACAAAGATAAATAAAAGGCATCTGAATAGGCAAGTAAGAAGTCAAACTTTCACTATTCACAGACATTATACTCTATATAGAAAACACAAAAAACTCCACCAAAAAATTACTGAAGCTGATTCTCAAATTCAGCAAAATCATAGGATATAAAATCTATGTACAGAATCCTTTTTCATATGTATACACCAATAAAG
Source organism: Neomonachus schauinslandi (assembly GCF_002201575.2). NCBI lineage: Eukaryota > Metazoa > Chordata > Mammalia > Carnivora > Phocidae > Neomonachus > Neomonachus schauinslandi. Next base: position 58,725,234 of record NC_058419.1, read on the forward strand.
ATGCAGCAGAAAGAGAAATTGATCTCATTTACACTCACACCAAAAACGATTATATACCTAGGAATAAACATAACCAAACATGTAAAAGATCAATGCTCTGAAAACTATAGAACACATACAAAAGAAATTGAAGAGGACACAGAGAAATGGAAAAACAGTCCATGCTCATGGCTTAGAAGAGCAAATACTGTTAAAACGTCCAAAATCTATGCATTTAATGCAATCCCTATCAAAATACCATCAGCATTTTTCATAGAGCTAGAACAAACAATCCTAAAATTTGTATGGAACCCCAAAAGTCCCTGAATAGCCAAAATAATCTTGAAAAAGAAAAGCAAAGCTGGAAGCATCACAATTCCAGACTTCAAGCTGTATTACAAAGGTGTAGTGATCAAGACAGTAGAGTACTGGCACAAAAACAGACACATGGATAAATGGAACAGAGTAGAGAACCCAGAAATGGACTCTCAATTCTATTGCCAATTAATCTTTGACAAAGCAGGAAAGAATATCCAGTGGGAAAAAGTCTCTTCAACAAATGGTGTTGGGAAAACTGGACAGCAACCTGAAGAAGTATGAAACTGAACCACTCTTTTATGCCATACACAAAAATAAATTCAAAATTGGTGAAAGACTTAAATATGAGACAGGAAACCATCAAAATCCTAGAAGGGAATACAGGCAGCAATCTCTTTGACCTTGTTCATAGCAGCTTGTTATCAGACATGTCTCTGGAAGCAAGTAACAAAAGCAAAAATGAACTATTGGGACTTTATCAAGATGAAAATTTCTGCACAGTGAAGGAAACAGTCAACAAAACTAAAAGGCAACCTAAGGAATGGGAGAAGATACTTGCAAATGACTTATCTGATAAAGGGTTAGTACCCAAAATCTATAAAGAACTTCTCAAACTCAATACCCTGAAAATAAATAATCCAGTTAAGAAATTAGCAGAAGATACAAACAGACATTTTCCAATGAAGACATACAGATGGCTAACAGACACATGAAAATATGCTCAACATCACTCATCATTAGGGAATACAAATCAAAACCATGATGAGATACCACCTCACATTGTTCAGAATGGCTAAAATTAACAACACGGGAAACAACAGATGTTGGCAAGGGTGCAGAGAAAGGGGAACCCTCTTACACTGTTGGCAGGAATGTAAACTGGTGCAGCCACTCTGGAAAAAAGTACAGAGGTTCCTCAAAAATTTAAAAAATATAACTGTCCTATTACCCAGCAATCACATTATTAGGTATTTATGCAAAAGATACAAAAATGCTGATTCAAAGGGCTATATGAACCCCGATATTTGTAGCAACATTATCAACAATAGCCAAATTATGGAAAGACCCCAGATGTCCATGGATATATGAATGGATAAAGAACAGGTGGTATATAGTGAAATATTACTCAGCCATTAAAAGGAATGAAATCCTGTTATTTGCAATGACATGCTAAGTGAAATAAGTTAGTAAGAGAAAAACAAATGCCATATGATTTCACTCACGTGGAATTTAGGAAACAAAACAGATGAACATAATTGAAGGAAAAAGAAGAGAGAGAGGGGAGAAAAGCATAAGAGACTCTTAACTATAGAGAATAAACTGAGGGTTGGTGGGGGGTAGCTGGGCAGGGATCGGCTAATCAGATGATGGGTATTAATGAGGACACTTGTTATGATGAACACTGGGTGTTATATGTAAGAGATAAATCACTAAATTCTACACCTGCAACCAATTTTACATTTATGTTTACTAACTAAAATTTAAATAAAAAATTGAAAAAAGGAAACTATAAAGAAAGGATGGGAAATTATTCATAGTGTCAATGGAAGGTAAAAGAAAGCTAGGGTAGCAATATTTACAGTTGACAAAAGCAACTTTAGAACAATGACTGTAATAAGAGACAAAGAAGGACACTATAGAATAAAATGATTGATTCAACAAAAAATAACAATTGTAAGTATTTATGTACCAAACATGGAAACACCCAAATAAATAAAGCAATTATTAAGATATATAAAGGAAGAAAAGGATGCTAATGCAATTATAGTAGGGGACTTCAACACCCCACTGATATCAGTGGATAGATCATCCAGACAGAAAATCAACAAGAAAACAGAAGCTTTGAATGACACATTGGATCTAACATATATTCAAAGAACACCACCTAAAAACAGTGGAATACCCATTCTTTTCAAGTGCACATGGAACACTGCCCAGAATAGACCACATTAGGCCATAAAACAAGTCACAACAAATTCAAAACCATTGAAATCGTATCATGCATGTTTTCCAACCCCAAGGGTGTGAAACTAGAAATCAACAAAAAGAATAAATTTGGAAAGAACACAAATACTTGGAGGTTAAGTAACATGCTACTGAACAATGAATGGGTCAACCAGGAAATCAAAAGAGCAAATCAAAAAATTCATGGAGATAAATGAGAATGGTAACATAATGTTACAAAATCTTTGGGATGCAGCAAAAGCTCTTCTAAGAGGGAATATTATAACAATACAGGCCTACCACAAGAAGTAAGAAAATCTCAAATAAAAAACTTAGCCTTGGGCGCCTGGGTGGCTCAGTTGGTTAAGCGACTGCCTTCGGCTCAGGTCATGATCCTGGAGTCCCTGGATCGAGTCCCGCATCGGGCTCCCTGCTCGGCAGGGAGCCTGCTTCTCCCTCTGACCCTCCCCCCTCTCATGTGCTCTCTGTCTCTCTCATTCTCTCTGTCTCAAATAAATAAATAAAATCTTTAAAAAAAAAAAAAAAAAAACTTAGCCTTACACCTAAAGGAACTAGAAAAGGTACAAAGCCCAAAGCCAGTAGAAAGAAATAATAAAGATTAGAGGAAATATAAATGAAATAGAGCCTAAAATAAAATAGATCAGATCAATGAAACTAGGAGCTGGTACTTTAAAATGGTAAAAAGAATGATAAACCTTCAGCCAAACTCATAAAAAAAGGAGGACTTACATATCTATAATCACAAATGAATGAGTATAAATAACAACTGACACCACAGAAATACCAAAGATTATAAGAGAATATCATGGAAGATTATGTCAACATATTAGACAACTGAGAACAAAAAGGATAAATTCCTAGAAAGATATAACCTCTGAGGAATGATTCAAGGAAGCAAGAGAAAATTTGAGCAAACCAATTACTCAATGGTTTGAGTAATTCAATCAATGAAATTGAATCAGTAATCAAAAAACAACAACAGCAACAACTAAAGTCCAGGATCAGATGGCTTCACAGGTGAATTCTACCAAATATTTATAGATGATATATTACCTATTTTTTTGAAGTATTCCAAAAAAAAGCAGGGGAGGATGAAAAGATTCCAAAATCATTCTAGGAGGCCAGCATTGCCTTAATATCAAAACCAGATAAAGAAACTACAAAAAATGAAAACTGCAGGTTAATATCTCTGAAGAACATAAATGCAATAATCCTCAACAAAATATTAGCAAACCAAATCCAACAACACATTGAAAACATCACTCAGCACAATCACGTGGGATTCATTCCTGTGATGGAAAGGTGGCTCAATATTCACCGAACAATGTAATACACCACATTAGCAAAATAAAGTATAAAAACCATGTAATCATTTCAATAAATGCAAAAAAAGGATTTGAAATAATACAGCATCCATTCATGGAAAAAAAAAAAAAAAACTCTTCAAAAAGTAGGTTTAGAGGAAATAAACCTCAACATTATAAAGGCCAGTATGAAAATCTCACAGCTATCATCATACTCAATGGGGAAAAACTGAGAACTTCTCTTTTAAGATCAGGAACAAGACAAGGATGTCCACTCTCGCTACCATTATTCAACATTGTACTGAAAATCCTAGCCATAACAATCAGAGAAGAAAAATAAATGAAAGGCATCCAAATCAGTAAGGAAGAAGAACTTTCCCTATTTGCAAATGACATGAAACTACCTATAGAAAATCCTAACGACACCACCAACAAAGCTACTAGAACTGAGAAATGAATTCAATAAAGTTGCAGAATACAAAATTAATACCCAGAAATATGTTGCATTTCTAGACACTAATGATGAAATAGTAGAAAAATTAAGAAAACAATCCCATTTATATTGCACCAAAAAGAATGAAATTTCTCAGAATAAACTTAACCAAAGTGGTAAAGGACCTGTGTTCCAAAAAGTATAAAACATCAATGAAAGAAATTGAAGATGACACAAACAAGTGGAAGAATATTCCATGTTCATGAATCAGGAGAACAAATATTGTTTAAAAGTCCATACTACCCAAAGCAATCTACAGATTTAATTCAATCGCTATCAAAATACCACTTGCATTTTTCACGGAAGTAGAACAAAGAATCCTAAAATGTGTATTGAACCACAAAAAAACCTAAATAGCCAAAGCAATCATGAGAAAGAGAAACAAAGCTGGAGGTATCACAATCTCAGATTTCAAGATATACTACAAAGCTGCAGTTATCAAAACAGTATTATACTGGCATAAGAATAGACACCGATCAGTGGAAGAGAATAGAAAGCCCAGAAATAAACCCAGGATTATATGGTCAATTAATCTAGAACAAAGGAGGCAAGGATATACAGTGGGGAGAAGTCTCTTCAACAAATGGTGTTGAGAAAACTAAACAGCTACATGCAAAAAAAGATTTAAATTGTACCACTTTCTTATACCATATACAAAAATAAATTCAAAAAAGACTAAAGACCTAAATGTGAAACCTGAAACCATAAAATCCCTGGAATAAAATATATATGTTTCCTTTGCCAATGAAAACAAATTCAAATTTAAATTATTGGTACTGTACCAAAATGCAAAACTTTTGCACAATGAAGGGAAACATCAACAAAACAAAAAATATACCCCACCAAATGAGGGAAGATATTTGCAAATCATATATCTGATAAAGGGTTAATATCCAAAATATGTAAACAACTTATACAACTCAACATCAAAAAATAATCTGATTAAAAATAGGCAGAAGTCATGCACAGACATTTTCCAAGGAAGACTTACAGATGGTGAAAAGAAACATGTAAAGATGCTCAACATCACTAATCATCAGGGAAATGTAAATCAAAACAACAGTGAGATATCACCTCACACTTGTCAGAATGGCTAAAATCAAAAAGATAAGAAATAACAAATTTTGGTGAAGATGTGGAAAAAAAGGAATCCTTGTGCACTCTGTATGGGAATGCAAATTGTTGCATCTAATGTGGAAAACAATAGGGATATTTCTCAAAAATTAAAATAGAATTACTATGGGATTCAGTAATTCCACTACTTGGTATTTCCCATAGAAAACAAAAACACTAATTTAAAAGATATATGTACCCCAATGTTTATTGCAGCATTGTTTACATTATTCAAGATATGGTACCATCCCAAGTGTCCTTTGATTGATTAATGAAAAGAACTGGTATATTTATACAATGGAATATTACTCAGCCATAAAAAAAGAAATGAAATCTTCCCATTTGTAACAACATGGATGGACCTAGAGTGTATAACACTAAATGAAATAAGTCAATCAGAGAAACACAAATACCATATGTTTCGCTCATATGTGGAATTTAAAAAACAGAAAAAATGGATAAAAACAGATCCTTAAATATAGAGAATAAACTGGTAGTTTTCAGAGGGGAGGTGGGGGGATGGGTGAAATAAGTGAAGGGGATTAAGAGTACACTTATCTTGATGAGTACTGAGAAAATATAGAATTTTTAAATCATTATATTGTATACCTGGAACTAATATAACACTGTATGTTAATTATACTTGAATTAATTTTTTTTTCATTCATGGTTCTGAATCATGGCATGCTTTACCAACATAATTTCAAAAGTGAATTCTTTTAATCCAGGAATATAAACAGAGGTGACCCTGAAACATGGCATTAGCCTTATGGTTCTGTTATGAGAATCACTAAGATTCAGGAGTGGTAAGAGTATGGTTCTTTGAGCCTATACTAAAAGAGACCTAAGACCCATTAACACAGTTTGCTCATAAATTCCCCAGACAGGAATGAGAAATATATATATATCCTTTTGAGACTTCCACTTAGAATGCATGGTTCCCTTTTGTGACTCCTCACCCCCTTTTAATATGCCTTGTTTTTGTTCATTTTGTAGGAGTAGAAATGCTTGGAAAAACATGTCAGAAAGTCCATTAGTGTCATATGATCTGCAGCTCTTTAAAGAAACCATATTCTTAACCAATCAAATATATCCTATGTGCTGGTTTTGGAACTGTGAATACAGGAGTGAAAAAACAAATAAGGCTCACTGCCTGTATGGAGCCTAAATTCTTATTGTGAATACAATTAATACAATTAACAATGAATAAATATGGAGTTTAAGATAAAGATGCATTCTATGAAGAGAAATAAATAGGATTCAGGCTTAGGAAACTGACTGGACACTTGCTGGGGAAGGCGATAACATAAAATATGGTAACCAGGGAAGGCTTCTCTGAAGAGATAATTTAGCCTGACATAATACATGGTGAGAATGTTTAGTCAGGAAAAGATCTGCGGAGGAACAGTCCAAGCAGAAGAAACAGCATACATAATGCCTTGGAAAAACAAAACAAAACAAAACAAAACAAAAAACGATCTTGGTGCTTATGAGAAACAAACAAAAAACAAAAAATGCTAGTTTGGCTAAATTATGTAAGAAAAGTGGAAAAGTGGTACAAAATGAGGGTGGAAAATAGGTATGGTCTAGATAATGTAGGCATTGAAAACCAAGGTAAGAAGTTTGAGCTTTATTCTGAAAGTAATGGGGAACTACTGGAGTGTTTGAAGCAGGAGAGAATAGAGATAGCAAGACTAATTAGAAACTCTTGCAGTATTTCAAGAAAGATGATGATTGAAACTGTTAAAGTAGTAGTAGTTGAGATGCAGAGATGTGGACAGATTCAGGATATATTTTGGAGGTAAAGTAAAGAAGTTTTACTTTACTTACTTTACCACATACATCATATGTGGGGGATGAGGAAATGGATAGAATCACAGATGATATCCAGGTTTTAAAAGATCAAGTGGGTATTTACTAAGATGGAAAAGACTGGGGAGGTATAGATTTTGGAATGGGTTGAGAGTTGTTATGTTACTTTTGAGATGCCTAGTAGAATTCACACCGAAAATTTCAAGTACGTGGTTAGATAAAGGAATTTACACTTCAATGGAAAGATCAGAGCTAAGCATATTAATTTTGAAGTAATTAAAACATAGATGATATTTAAAGCCATTGGATTAGATGGATTTACCAAGAGAGGGTTGTAGATAGAAAAGGTCAGGAACCAAGTCTTAGGTCATTGCAACATCAAAGATGAGGAAGAGGGGGATACAATAAAGGTGGCAGAAACTACCAGTAAGTAGGAAGAAAACAGGATAGTAGAGTCCTAGAAATCAAGTAAAGTACATATTTTTAGAAGGAGAGAGAGGTTATTTTAAATGATGTTGCATTGTAGAATAAGATGAGAGAGGAGAAACAAATGGATGTGGCCACAAGAAGGTATTTAGTAAATCTTGAAAAGAGCAGTTTCAGTAGAGTGATAGAGAAGGAAAAGCCTGACTATATGGTAGTTACGCATATGGAAGCTTATTAAAGAGACTTTGTCTGAATGTAAAAAAGCCCATAACTTACCCTGAAAGGTTCTCTTTTATAATTAAAATCAATCCATTTCCCCAACCTGTTTTCTTATATTTTACTTATTTTTTTTCATAAACACTTCTCATGGAAAATAATCCAGCTACTTGGGGGTCTTTCTTTTCCTTTGCCTTAAAATTTATCCACCAATACATTCTCATTTCTTGTAAAGCTTGCTGCCCTAATGGCTACTCACCCATTGATTCAGCCCCTAAGACTTACCATTTAGCAATAACGTCATTAATCAGCTTTGGACTTAAAGTCCAGACTTTCTGACAGAAATGAAAAAAAAAGATACTAAATAAAAATAGAAAAATATATGAAGAGAAAAATGGATATATATACATAAAATTTTATTATAAACCAAGGATAGAAAAAACTTGGAATAAAAAGTAAAGGGAGATCCCCATGAGATTAGAAGAGGAAGTAGAAGCCCCTTGAGAAGAAATAAGCCTAAAAGAACAGGGAGGAAGAGGGGGAAGGGAGGAATTTAATTAACATGAGAAGCTCAAGGTTAAGACTCAGCAATATCTACAGAAGCTCTGAATTTAGCAGAACACAGGGCATCAGCCCTGTCATGCTGAGAATTGACAATAAACACTGTGTGAAAGCAGAGGACACAGAGGTTGATGCCCAGAAACCATGCAAATGAATTATGTCACAACCAAAGATCAGAAAGAGCCAGTAAGGGTGGAGAACATGGGGAACAGGAGCCCCTACATTCAAATTGAGATGTCCTCCTAAGCTTCCCCTTATAGCCAGATTTTGGAGGAAGGGGAATGAAAGAGGAGATCCTCTGGAGAAAAGAAAAGAAACTAAATTTACAGAGCATTTACTCTCAAAGAGAGCAAATTAACCTGAAAGTGACTGTTATAAACCAGAAGGGATCTCTTACCCCTGGCAAGTTAAATTATTTCCCTGATTATCAGTAAGAATGATGACTTATAAAGAAGTTTAGTTCAGCTATAGATTAAATAATTTAATTTGCATATTTGAATCCTTGTATGTTATGTTTTTACTGTACTATGTCTGGATTTTGGTTGAGTTTTTACTATATTTAGCAACTTCTTAGGAAATGTCTTTCTATCTCATTAAAATCTGCCCCTATAGAAGTTTTAGTCAATTTTCATTCTTTTATTCCTTCTTAAGAACATTTAACCACTCTTGTAATTGTATTCTCTTTACAAATAATTTTAAATGTTTTCTTAAGTCACAAGCCTGTTCTCTGTTTCAGTATAAATATTATTTCAACTCTTTTGAGTCCTTTTGAATTATTCTTTCTTATCTGTTAGTCCCTAACTTGTCAATATTCCAGTAAAATTGAACTACTCTTAAGGAAAATATAAATTCAACCTTTTAAAATATTTTTCATTTTTAGTCGATTTTTTTCTAAAAACACAGTAAACATACCAAAGGAGCATATCTTGGTTTTAGAGGTGCAGGAGGCATCTTGCACTGACAGAGATGTTTGATCTTGGGTGATGGTAGCAAAGGCTCACAAGGAGGTAGTGGTGGTCTTTCTCTTGATGGAGGGACTCTACCTGTACCTGTTTTTTTTTCTTTTTCTTTGAATGTAGTCTTTTTGGATGACATTTTGAATTCTCTCTTTAGTTCCAGTGCTTCCTTCTTTGAATCAGTAGATGTGGCATCTGATTCATCAGCAACTCTCTTTTTAGCCCCAAATTCATATAGTGACTCTTCAGATTCAGCATCTGAACTTTCGAATGTCTCAGGCTTCTTTGAGTCTGTCTTGGAAGATTCATCAGATTCTGTATCAGTAGACTCTATGCCCTTCTTTGCATCCTGTTTCTTGGCATCTTTCTTTGAATCTTTCTTAGTCTTCTTTGAATCATACTTATCCTTCTTTGATTCCCAATCAGATTCAGTTTCAGTAGACTCTTCAGACTTCATTGCAAACTTATTTTTGTCAACTTTCTTTGAATTTCTCTTGTCCTTTTTTGAATCCCATTCAGATTCAGTTTCAGTAGACTCTTCAGACTTCATTGAAAACTTATTTTTGTCATCTTTCTTTGAATTTCTCTTATCCTTTTTTTCAACTTTTTTATCCTTTTTTGAATCCCATTCAGATTCAGAATCAGCATCAGTAGACACTACATCCTTCTTGGCATCCTTTTTCTTGTCATCTTTTTTTGAATTTTTCTTTTCCTTCTTTTCATCTTTCTTCCAATTCTTTGTCTCCAATTCAGACTCAGTTTCAGCATCAGTAGACACTGCATCCTTCTTTGTATCCTTTTTCTTGTCACTTTTCTTTGAATCTTTCTTAGCCTTCTTTGAATCTTTCTTTGCATCCTTTGAGTCTTCAGATTCTGCATCAGTAGTCTCTGTGTCTTTTTTTGCATCTTTTTTCTTGTCACTTTTCTTTGAATCTTTCTTAGCCTTCTTTGGCTCTTTCTTTGCATCCTCTGAGTCTGCAGATTCTTCATCAGTAGACTCTGTGTCTTTCTTTGCATCCTTCTTCTTCTCTTTCTTTGGACCTTTCTTATCTTTCTTTGCATCTTTCTTTGCATCTTTTGAGTCTACAGATTCAGCATCAGAGCTTTTCTTTGCATCCTTTTTTGTGTCCTTCTTTGAAGGCTTCTTTGAATTATTCTGAGAGTAATTCTTTAACCCCATATCACATTTCATAGATTCAGCACCAGACTCCTCTAAATACAGTATGAAATCCATATTTGAACTATTTTTTGAACAAGTCTGTGATTTGGCATCAGAATTGTTCTTTGAGTCTTTAGAATCCTTCTTTGCACATATGAATTCGTTATCTGTCTCCTTGGAATTCTTCAAATCTCTCTTATCTTTTTTTGGATACATTGAGACAGCTTTAAAATCACTGGATTCTGGGTTTATTTCTAATTTGGACTTTGAATCCTTAGATAGTTCACTTTTACGTGATAATTTTGATGGAGTTTTATCTGCTTTATTTCCTCTTTTAAGTTTCTCATCATTTACCATTTTAGATTCTATAGTTGTTTCATGTGGGCCTTTGTTTTTCTTGGAATTTCTCTGCAAAGTTCTTCCTTTTTTGTCATCTTTGGACTTTTTAGAGTCTCCATTTTCTGTATGGGCTTTAAGAGTATAAGGATTTCTGAATGGAGCCTGTCTCCTGACAGTTAAATAAACAGATGGCCTTTGGGAAATTTTTTTTAAAGAATGCCTTATCCTTATATAAACTGGCTTCTGAACTTCTTCTAATTTTTTTTTGTCGTGTCTCTGAAAAGATTAGTTAGAATAATGATAAACGTTTTTAAATAAGTTATATCTTTTTAATATTGAAACATGAAAATTGTCTAGTTTTTCATTAACCATCTACTTAAAATGGAAAAAAAAATAGTTTCAACATTCTATGTGTGTTCTGTACGTGAGATAACTCCATATTAGAAACCAAATGGCTTTAAACTTTAGGATTTTCTCAATGACCTATATAGAGATTGGAGCAAGCCCACATGATCCATGACATTTAAGGGCCCATCCTCACCATTGATAGTGGATTCCTTTTCTTTTCTTTTTTTTTTGTAAGATTTTATTTATTTATTTGACAGAGAGAGAGATAGCGAGAGCAGGAACACAAGCAGGGGGAGTGGGAGAGGGAAAAGCAGGCTTCCTGCCGAGCAGGGAGCCCAATGTGGGACTCGATCCCAGGACTCTGGGATCATGACCTGAGCCGAAGGCAGACGCTTAACGACTGAGCCACCCAGGCACCCGATAGTGGATTCCTTTTCAATCCCTATATGGGATAGATCTTTTGAATCATTTTGTGCACCTTTCATCCCCAAGTTAGCTCAGAAGTAAGCTGATGCCCTTGTAGTTTGTCGTGACGATTCTTGTGATAACTGTAGGCTTCAGGCCTTGTTCTGATTTTTATTCCTGCTTTCAACATCTCTGATCAAATCAAGAGCCTGAGAGCCCTGATGTGAATTATTTCTCAAAACAAGGACATAAAATGAAACAAATATCTGGTCCTATTAATTTGAGTAGCGGTAGTAAAATTTTTTAAAGTCTCAACCCCAAATCTGTCAAATCTGGACACATATACTAATTTTGCACTTATCTTTTATAGTCCTTTATTCATTAGGGACATCACCAGTCAATGAAATGGTCATATAGAATTAAAGGAGGACCATGAAGAGAAGCATGAAACTTGGATCACTACAGATGTAATGAATGACACTTGAATAAATGCATTGACTGTAACTCTGCTTTGGGTGATGCTTTTAAAACTCATTTTGATATTACGATGGGTGATATCAGATCTCATTTAAATCACAGTAGTTAAAATAACACAAAGAGTAGGAATGGAAAATAGAGAAAGATTTGATGTTTCCTTTCAAACATCTCCATCATCTTCTCTATTTGTAAGCTAGTTTTTCCTTTTCCTTATTAATAAGATAATGGCACTTAATAAAAGAGGTAGAAAGTTTGAATGTCCCAGTATCTAGTATCCTGAGTGCCAGATTAAAGAAAATGGAGAGGCCCTGAAACCTCATAAACATTGGTTCATACTCTAAGATTCAGTTTAGATGTTTTTGCAACTGGTAAACATTTTCTGAGAGATCCCACTAGTTGCAGCATTAGGTTCTGTAGCTTACATAGCCTAATAGCTATATAATGCTTTTGAAAAGGAGAATTATGTATAAATAAAAGTTTATCTGAAACAGATGGGGGTAATCTGTTGTACAGGGAATTATAAATTTAAAAATATCTGCTTCCAAAAGGAAGTAAAATTCAAATTACATATTTTTAAATTTATATTTATATATTTAATAATCTTAGATTTAGTTAAAAATGACATTTTCAATACTTACAGGAACTGAGATTTGTGATTCTGAAGGTCTTGATCTCTTTTTTCTACCTGGCTGGAGTGGTTTGGGAAATGTCAAAGTAAAATAATCTTGATTCCATAATTTTCTGCTTGATTCATTGACTAAAATGAGTGAGGACAATGAACAATTTGCAATTAATAGACTTTTATCAGCACTGAAATATTCTTGAGTAAGAAATATATTGTTTAAGATAAATTATAACTTAAAATATAGCTTTCCCCTCTCGAGTCTATAGTTTATTTGCATATCAGTTAGGGAAAATAAAGGCTGATTTCTTCATTTAGGGCTAAATTATGTGTAAACTAACATTTGTAATTTTATTTTCTAGATTAAACTAGTTTTCACAATTTTCACTTAAATCATGGTAGTTAAAATAATACAAACAGTAGGAATGGAAAACAGAGAAAGATTTGATGTTTCCTTTCAAACATCTCTATTTTGGTTTTTCTTTATGTCATTTTGGTTCTGTGGCAGACAATATGTCTTCTATAACCCCATGATAGCACAATGCAGAGCGTAGTCAGTAAAGTCTCTATTGATTAAATCTAATAATTTATTTTAGTGCTCCTCTGACCTCAATGACATCTAAGCCACAGAAATTAAGGCTACAAACCCAAATCCTGATTTTAGTTCAGGGAACCCTATTTAAAGAATGGCATATACACCTTTGAAGACATCCAGAATAAAGTGATCAAACTATGTGGAAGCTCTAACATCAAAAGAAGAAATGATGAGATAACTCAGAATAGTTCTCCTGGAGATAAGGAGACTAATGAGAGAAGTGATCACTACATTCAAATATTTAAAGAACTGTTATATGAAAGTGTAGTAGCAATAGTAATAACAGAATAGCTGCAACTGCTAACACTTATATAGTGCTTACTATTTCTCAGACTGTTTTAAGCACATTTAATTATCACAGCAACCCTTTGAATTAGATATAATTTACAATTGCTTCCATTTTATAGATGTACAAAAATGAAGCACTGAGAGAAGTTAAATTGCTTGCCAAAAATCATAAAGTGAAAGAGCTGAGATTCAAAGACAGATAGTTTGGCTCAGAGTCCGTGCTCTTAATCACAATGTTAGAGAATTCTATGTATTTCCTAAGAGGAGGACTAGATCCAGTGGGTAAAATTTGTACCAGTGCAGGCAGATATCAGCTCAATATATAAGGAGAACTTTCCTTAAGTTGTAGCTGTTCAACAAAATAAAATGTCCACTTTCATCATTTTGACTATTTTTTCTCTACTTTGAGTTTTATAATTGTGGATTTTAAATAAAAGGAAAACTTATGTAATTAAGGTCGGTTTTTATAATGAGGAAGAACAAACTATTTCCTTTAAAATAGCTAGTACAAACCCACATCAAGGTCAGAAATATTTTAAACACACACACATTCCAACACACATACACATATACACATACATATAGGTTCTTTTAAATATTAAGAAAAAAATCAGGGCACTTTATGGTGTATAACATTGAACTGAAGATACTAGTCCTTTGTCCCTAAAATACTTTTAAATATAATCTAAATAATATTGAACTTTAAAGACTCAATTCTTACTTGATATGGATTTATCATTTGTTCCGATGTTTATTTCTTGCCTGTTAAAAAAAAGTTGCAATTAAAATTTTCTAGTTAATAATAACTAATAATAGTAATATGTCAATAATAACATAATATAATTTATAATATGATACAATATAATATACAAGTGAGAATGCCTGGTATCAAAAAGACAAAAAATAAGTGTGAGGATGTGGAGAAAGTAAACACTTGAACACTTTTGATAGGAATGTAAACTGCCGCAACTACTGTGGAAAACAGTATAGAGGTTCCTTCAAAAACTAAAAATAGAAGTACCATAAGATGCAGCAATGCCACTTTTGGATATTTACTTGAGGAAAACAAAAAGATTAATTAAAATAGATATATGAACCATTATGTTTACTGCAGCATTATTTATAATAGCTAAGATATGGAAGTAACCCAACTGTCCATCCATAGATGAATGGCTAAAGAAGATGTAGTATATATATAATGGAATATTACTCAACCATAAAAAAGAATTAAACCTTGCCATTTGCAGCAACATGGATGGACCTAGAAGGTATTATGCAAAGTAAAATAAGTCAGATAAAGAAATAAAAAATGCTATATGATTTTACTTATATGTGGAATCAAGAAAAAAAAAACAATGAATAAACAAAAATAGAAACAGACTCTTAAGTACAGAGAACAAGCTGGTGGTTGCCAGAGGGGAAGAGGGTGGCAGGATGAACAAAATAAGTAAAGAGGATTAAGAGGTACAAAATTTCCATTTTAAATAAATAACAGGGATGAGATGTATAGCACAGGGAATATAGTCAATAATATTTTAATAATGTACTATACTGACAGATGATAACTGCACTTACTGTGGTGAGCACTGCATAATATGTAGAATTGTTAAATCACTATGTTCTACATCCGAAACTAATATAATATTGTATGTCAACTATACTTCAATAAAAAAGTAACATAAATTTTAAAACATGCCAAAATACTATATATTTCTCATGTATTATTTGATATCATAATAAATAGAGTTTGTATTATAAACATTAATAAACATATAAAAAATACTTTTAATTTGTACTATGGGTAAAAATAATAATATTGTTAATAGGACTTCCATTGTAACACTTTGAGGATTTTTTTAGTGTAGTTGATGCAATTTTACATTAGTTTCAGTTGTACAACATAGTGATTTCACAAGTTTATACATTATGTTATGTTCACAAGTGTAGCCTTCATCTGTTCCAATACATTACTTTTACAATATAACTATTATCCTTATGCTATGCCTTTTATTCCCATGACTGTCAACTATCAGTTCCCTGTATTTATAGGTCTGATTCTGCTTTTTGTTTGTGAATTTATTTTTTGAGATTCCACATATAAGTGAAATTATATGGCATTTAACTCTCAGCCTGATTTATTTCACTTAGCATAACCCATGCTGTCTAAAATGGCAAGATCTCATCCTTTCTTATGGTTGCATAATATTCCAGTCCGTGTGTGTGTGTGTGTGTGTGTGTGTGCGTGTGTATAACATCTCTATCACCTATCGTCTATCATCTACCATCTATCTATCTATCTATCTATCTATCTATCTATCTATCTATCTATCTATCTATCTATCTATCATCTATCATCATCTATCATCATCATTTATCTATCATCTACTATCTATCTATCTATCTATCTATCTATCTATCTATCTATCTATCTATCTATCATCTATCTATCTATCATCATCTATCATCATCATTTATCTATCATGTATCATCTATCTATCTATCTATCTATCTATCTATCTATCTATCTATCATCTATCTATCGATCTAATCTTGACTTAGGGGACATATCTAGAAAAATTTTGCTATGGTTGATGTCAGAGAAATTATTGTCTGTGTTTTCTTCTAGGATTTTTATGGTTTCAGGTCTCACATTTAGGTCTTTAATCCATTACAAGTTTATTTTTGTGTTTGCTGTTAATAGGTGGTCCAGTAACATTCTTTTACATTTAGCTGTCCAGTATTTCTGGCACTGTTTATTGAAGAGACTTTCTTTTGCCTATTGTATATTTCTGCCCTTTTTGTTATTTCTGGGCTCTTTATTTTTTACATTGATATATATCTATTTTTGTGTTAATACTATATTGTTTTGATTACTAAAGATTTGTGGTGTATCTTGAAATCTGGAATTGTACTATCTCTAGCTTTGTTATTTTTTTTCTTAAGATTGTTTTGGCTCTTTGGAGTCTTTTATAGTTCCATACAAATTTTAGTATTAATTTGTTCTAGTACTGTGAAAAATGTTGGCATTTTGATAGGGATTTCCTTAACCTGTAGATTACTTTGGGTAGTGTGGACATTTTAACAATATTGGTTCTTCCATCCATTAGCATAAAATATCTTCCCATTTGTGTCATCTTCATTATCTTTCATCAATGTTTTATAGATTTCAGAGTACTGTCTTTCACCTTCTTGATTAAGTTTATTTTTAGATATTTTATAATTTTGGGTGAAAATGTAATTGCTTTTTTTCTTAATATCTCTTCCTACTACTTTGTTACAATGTTTAGAAATGTTACTGATTTTTGGGTATTTTGTATTCTGCAACTTTACTGAACACATTTATCAGTTCTAGTAGTTTTTTGATGGAATCTTTCAGATTTTTATTCTATATTCATGTCATTTCCAAATAGTGAGAATTTAACGTCTTTACCAATATGAATGCCTCTTATTTCTTTTTCTTGTCTGATTGCTGTGGATAACACTTCAAAACTATGCTAAATAAAAGTAGTGAAGGTAGACATTTATGTTTCACCTTCAGTATGTTAGCTGTGCATTTTTCACATATGGCTTTTATTATGTTGAGATATGTTCCCTCTAAACCCACCTTGTTGAGAGATTTTATCATGAATGTATGTCGTACTTTGTCAAATGCTTTTTTTTTTGCATCTATTGAAATGATCATATGATTTTTTTCCTTTGTTTTGTTGATGTGGTATATTATGTTGATTGATTTACAAATATTCGACCACCCTTGCATACCCAAAATAAATTTGGGTATACCCATTTGATTGTGGTGACTGATCTTTTTATGCATTTTTTAATGCAATTTGCTAATATTTTGGTCGGAATTTTTGCTTCTGTGTTCACTAGGTAAATAGACCTGCAGTTTTCTTTTTGTAAGTGTCTTTGGTTTTGGTATCAGTATAATTCTAGCCTGGTAGAATGTATTTGGATGTTTTCCTCCTTTTTCTATTTTTTAGAGTATTTTGAGAATAGGTATTAAATCTTCTTCAAAGGTTTGGTATAATTCACCTGTGAAGCCATCTAGCCCAGGACTTTTATTTTTTGGTAGTTTTTTTTATTACTGACTCAATTTCACTACTAGAAATTGGTCTGTTCAGATTTTCTATTTCTTTCTGATTTTGTTTTAAAAGATTGTTTCTAAGAATTTATCCATGTCTTCTAGATTGTCTAATTTGTTGATACATAAATTTTTGTAGTATTCAATTATAATTCTTTGTATTTCTCTTGTGTCGCTTGTTACTTCTCTCCAAATTCTTATTTTATTTATTTGGGTCCTTTCTCTCTTTTTTTTTCCTCAATGAGTCTGGCTAAGAATTTATCAATTTTGTTTACCTTTTCAAAGAACTAGCTCTTGGTTTCATTGATTTTTTTTTTTTTTTTTTTTTAGTTTCTATGCCATTTATTTCCTCTGACGATTATTATTTCTTTCCTTTTACTCACCTTGGGATTTTTTGTTGTTGTTTTTCTAGTTCCTTTATATGTAAAGTTAAGTTGTTTATGTGAGCTTTTTCTTGTTTGTTCAGATAGGCCTGTATCCCAATATATTTCCTACTTTGAAGTGATTGCACTGTGTCCCAAAGATTTTGTGTTTTCATTTTCATTTGCCTCCATTTATTTATTTTTTAGTTCTTCTTTGACTGCTTGATTAACTCATTGGTTCTTTAGTGTCATGTTGTTTAGTCTCCATGTATTCATGTTTGTGGTTATTCTAGTCTTTTCTCTTGTGATAGATTTCTAGTTTCATACTGTTGTGATTGGAAAAGATGTATGGTATGATTTCAATTTCTTAAATTTATTGAGACTTGTTTTGTGTCCTAACATGTGACCTGTTCTGGAGAATGTTCCATGCAAACTTGAAAAGAATGGGGCGCCTGGGTGGCTCAGTTGGTTAAGCGACTGCCTTTGGCTCAGGTCATAATCCTGGAGTCACAGGATCAAGTCCCGCATCGGGCTCCCTGCTTGGCAGGGAGTCTGCTTCTCCCTCTGACCCTCCTCCCTCTCATGCTCTCTGTCTCTCATTCTCTCTCTCTCAAATAAATAAATAAAATCTTTAAAAAAAAACTTGAAAAGAATGAATATTCTATTGTTTTTGGATGGAATGTTTTGTATATACCTCTTATGTTGATCTTGTCCAATGTGTCATTCAAAGACATATTTTCTTTGTTGATTTTCTGCCCAGATGATCTACCTATTGATGTAAATGGGTTGTAAAGTCCCTTACTATCATTGTGTTACCATCAATTTTTCCCTTTATTTCTGTTAATATTTATGTATTTAGGTAGTCCAGTGTTGGATCTGTAGATATTTATAATTGTTACAACCTCCTGTTGGAGTATCATTATGTAATGTATCATTATGTAATGCCTTTCTTTGTCTCTTGTTAACAGTCTTTGTTTTAAAGTCTACTTTTCAATAAATAAATAAGTCATTTTTTCTGACTTCAGTATTGCTGTCATGTTTTTTTTTTTTTTTGCTTCCATTTGCATAGTATATGATTTTCTTTAATCCCTTCACTTTCAGTCTCTTTATCTGTAGGTCTGAAGTCTATCTCTTGTCAACAGAATATATAGAGATTTTTTTTTTTAAGATTTTATTTATTTTTTAGAGAGCGAGCGAGAGAGAAACAGCATGAGAGGGGAGAGGGTCAGAGGGAGAAGCAGGCTCCCCGCTGAACCGGGAGCCCGATGTGGGACTTGATCCCAGGACCCTGGGATCATGACCTGAGCCGAAGGCAGATGCTTAACCGACTGAGCCACCCAGGCTCCCCTAGGCCATTTACTTTTAAAGTAATTCTTGATATGTATTTATTGTCATTTTGTTAATTGTTTTCTGGTTGTCTTTGTAATTCTTCTTTGTTCCTTTCTTCTTCTCTTGTTCTCTTTCTTTTTATTCCTAGTTTTTATAGTGTTACATTTCCTTCTCTTTGTTTTTTTATACATCTATCATAGGTTTTGGGTTTGTGTTTACTATAAGGTTCGTATATAATATCCTATGTAAATAACTATATTAATTGTTTTTTCATTTAAGTTCAAAGACATTTTAAGAAACCAATTTCTTTTTCTTTTTTTCTCTTCTTTTTTACTCCTTCCTCCATATTTTATATATATGTACATAGTCATATATATATAATAGTCATTTATATATTATATATAGTCTTTTTTTACTTTTTTTAGTAATTTTCTTATCTCTAATTAGGACTATTTTTTTTTCACTTAAAAAGTCCCTTTATCATTTTTTATATAACTGGTTTAGTGGTGATAAGCTGTTTTATTTTTTGTTTGTGAAATTCTTTATCTCTCCATCAAATCTGAATAACCTTGTCAGGTAGAGTATTCTTGGTTGTAGGTATTTCTTTTCAGTGCTTTGAATATATCATTGCATTCCCTTCTGGCCCGAAAAGATTTTGCTGAAACCTTATATGTTTTCCCTTGTAGGTAATTTTTTGCTTTTCTCTTACTCCTTTAAGGTTCTGTATTTTTAACTTCTGACATTTTAATTATTTTTGTCATGGTGTGGACATCTTTGGGTTCATCTTGTGTGAAATTCTCAATGCTTCTTGGACTTGGATGTTTATTTCCTTCCCTGTGTTAGGAGATTTTTCAGTAATATTTCTTTCAATATTTTTCTATCCCTTTCCCTCTCTTCTTCTGGGGATTCTATAATGTATTTGTTCCCTTGATGTTGTCCAAGAGATCCCTTAACCTATCCTCAAATTTCATTTTTTCTTTCTCTTTTTGTCATTCAGTTTGAATGTTTTACATTACCTTATCTTCCAGATCATTGGTACATTCTTGTATATCTACTGATCTGCTGCTGATTCCATCTAGTCTTTGTGTGTTTTTTTTTTAATTTCAGTTATCATATTCTTTAAATATGATTGCTTCTTTCTTATATTTTTTGTTAGTCCTTATTGAAGGTCTCATTGAGTTATTCTACTCTTTTCTCCTGCCCATTATCTTTACAATCATTACTTTAAAATCTTTATCAGGCATATTGCTTATGCCTGTTTCATTTAGTTGTTGTTAAGAGTTTTTTTTTTTTCCTTTTTTTGGAAAACATTCCTCTGTCTCTCCATTTTGCTTGACTTTCTGTGCTTATTTCTATGGATTAAATGGAACAGCTACTTCTTCTATACTGAAGGAATGGTCTTGTGTATGGGTTGTCCCCTATGTAAACTATTTGGTTGGTGACTTTTCCTGCCTGGCTAGAGCTATGGTTGGCATGGGCTGGGGTCTTGGGGCTTTCCATGTAGTGGACACCTTGTCAGGACAATGAAAAGCAGGGTTTTCACAGCATTCTATGCACTGAAGGAACACTAGCAGGACAACTAAAGCTGAAATGTGTGTAATTCACAGTGTTTATGGGCTCTCTATGTTAGAGGTGCATTGACAGGGTGGCTGAAGCTGATGTAGTATGCAGTCAGGAGGTCCCTGATCTCTTCATGCAGAGGGTGCCCTGGCAGGATAGCTGAAGCTAACGTGGGTACAAGCTGGGGGCACTCAGATCTCTACACACAGAGGGCACCTTGGCAGGATAACTGAAGCAGAAGTGGATGTAAACCAAGTTCTCCCTGGATTCTCTGCACAGAGGGTGCCCTGAGGAGTGGGTGGAGTTGAGATGTACAGGGTGGGAGGTCCTGGGATTCTCTGTGCAGAGGGTATCTTGGGAGAGCTGTTAAAGCTAAAATAGGCATGGGTTGTTGTCATCCTGGGGGTCTCCATGAAAAATGTGTCCTGGCAGGACAGGTGAACCTAAGTCGGGTACAATCCTGGGTGTCTTGGCTCTCTACATTGAGGGTGATCTGGCAAAATTGCTGATGCTGAACTGGGTGCAAACGAGGGTGTCTTAAGGTACTCAGCACAGTGGTGCCCTGGCCAGGTGGCTGGAGCCAAGGCTGGAATGGATGGTAGTGTTCTGGGGTGCTCCACGTAGCATGTGCTTTGGTGGGGTGTCTGAAGCTGATGCATACATGAGCCTGCAGTTTCTGGGATGCTTAATGTCAGGAGCACCCTGGGAGGATAGCTGAATCTCAAGCATATGTCAGGTAACATGTTTTGGAGCACTCTACACCAGGGGTGCCATAGCAAAACATCTGTATTTATTCTGGGCTGCTTTGCGCCTGTGTCACTTTGAGACAAATACTTGGGCTCTGGTGAGCACTAAACAGCAGTGTCCTGGTATGCACTACCTTGGGGCCACCCTGTGGGACAGCTTGGTATGGCCCAGGACTCATTGAGGTGGCAGGCCAGTTAGGGTGTTCAGACTGCACTGGTCTGTGCTTGCAAAGTAAAGGGGGAGTGTAGACTACGTATGTTCACCCCTACCACCCGGAGAGCATTCCAGCAGCTCTTCCACCATTTGGCAGAGTTCTCAGGCTGACTCTTTTCTATTACAGTTGCTCATTTGAACTGCAGCTTCTTAAAGAAAGAAAAAATAATAATAAAAGAAAAAAGAAGTAAATTTTTTAAAGAAGCCAAAAAAGAACAAAAACAAAAAGAAAACAAGACCAAAAAATGTGGCTTATTTTCCATGCCCCGGCATGACTAGGGCTGTGTGGCTTGTGTACCTTGAGCTAGCTTAGGTTATAATCTCACTGTGTGGGACTGGAACTTATTCTAGTCTGGGACTTTAAGGTGAAGGGTGAGAGAGCATTTCCACAGCATCTGTGGGGCATTTTAAACAGCAGCTTTTTTCCCATGCCCCAGCTCACCTGAAAGTACAGTGGGCTTGTGGATCCTGAGCTCACTGGGGTTACAAACTTTCTGTGTCAACTGTACCAACTAGTTATGGTGACTGGACCCTTCCCTGGTGTAGGCTTTTAAGGTGGAGTGGAAAAATAAGCTGTGTTGTTTTCCAGTCCCTCTGACCTGGAGAACATTCCTGTAGCTCCTTTGCCATTTGGTGGAGTTCTAGTGTTCTCTCTTTTATATACTAGTCGCTCTTTTCTTTTTCTTTTTTTTTTTTTTTTTTAGCAGTTCTAGGTACTACTGATTTTTTTAAATTTAAATTCAATTTAGTTAACATACAGTATTATTAGTTTCGGAGGTAGAATTTAGTGATTCATCAGTTCCATATAACACCCAGTGCTCATGATATCAAGTGCCCTCCTTAATGCCCATCACCCAATTACCCCATCCTCCCACCCACCTTCCCTCCAGCAACCCTGATTGTTCCCTATAATGAAGAGTCTCATGGTTTGCCTCCTTCTCTGCTCTTATCATATTTTATCTTTTCTTCACCTTTCCTATGTTCATCTGTTTTGTTTCTTAAATTCCAAATGACTGAAATCATACAGTATTTGTCTTACTATAACTGATTTATTTTGCTTAGCATAATACCCTCTGATTCCATCTATGTCATTGCAAATGGCAAGATTTCATTCTTTTTGATGGCTGAATAATATTCTATTGTATATACAGACCACCTGTTCTTTATCCATTCATCTGTCAATGGACATCTGTTTGTTTTTTTTTTTTTTTTCATATTTTGGCTATTGTGGACATTGCTGTTATAAACATTGGGGTGCAAGTGCCCCTTTGAATTACTATTTTTGTATCCTTTGGATAAATACCTGGTAGTGCAATTACTGGGTCCTATGGTAGTTCTACTTTTAACTTTTTTGAGGAATCTCCATACTGTTTTCCAGAGTGGCTGCCCCAGGTCGCATTCCCACCAACAGTGTAAGAGGGTTCCCTTTCTCTACATCCTCACCAACATCTGTTGTTTCTTGAGTTGCTAATTGTAGCCATTCTGACCAGTGTGAGGTGGTATCTCATTGTGGTTTTGATTTGTATTTCCCTGATGCTGAGTGATGTTGAGCATTTTTTCATGTGTCTGTTAGCCATTTGTATGTCTTCTTTGGAGAAAAATGTCTGTTCATGTCTTCTGCCGATTTCTTGACTGGATTTTTGGTTTTGGGGTTTTGAGTTTGATAAGTTCTGTATAGATTTTGGATACTAGCCCTTTATCTGATATGTCATTTATGAATATCTTCTCCCATTCCTTAGGTAACAATCAACAAAACTAAAAGGCAACCTACTAGATACTCTCTTAAAGCATGGCTTTTTTTTTTTTTTTTCTGTGCCCAAGGGCAGAGGAATCTCTTCTTGGTCCATCACTACTATCCTTCCCCACTGTTGTTCACAGCATCAGGGGTGAGGGTTCCCATTTTTACTGTGTCTCCATCTCTTCTGCTGTCCTCTTTGCCATTCTCTATATCTTTGTGTGGAAACTGCTCAATCAGCCCTTAGTTTTTCTTCAGGAAGAATTATTTTATAAATAGGTGTAATTCAGTGTTTTCCATGGAGGAGGTGAATTCAGGATGTTCCTACATCACCACCTTGGACTGCAAATATCACTCTGATAAATCTTATGCATTCCCTGACCTCCATTTTCTAAAAATGTCTACCTAAAATTCACATCACAGTTTCCCACCCCTAAATGAAATTATAAAAAACAAAAGTATATTTTTCACCAGAAACTTGAAGAAAAATAAACCAGGGAATCAAAAACTGAAATAAAAACACAAATTTGACAAAATCTAAATTAATAAAATATTTATAGAACAATAAATCAAACCAGCCCCCCCAATCCTTTAGTGAAAATGTCTAAACAAGTAGAAACTCACCTATTTTCTAAGTGTACTAAATAAGTTTTGGGATAAAAAAACACAACAATTTTTTAATGTTCTCAGAACTTAAAATAAAACTACTAATGATATCTGAACGGGGCACAGATAAGCATTGATCTGGATTTTGAATTGTTTCTACACACAGGAAAAATTGCTCTATAATATTTTCCATTCAAAAAGTACCCACTGAATTTGACAATAATCATGGTGTTTACTGAGGACACATATGGTGTAATTTGTTTTAAAAATTTTTTTTAAGATTTTATTTATTTGAGAGAGAGAGAATGAGAGACAGAGAGCATGAGAGAGAGGAGGGTCAGAAGGAGAAGCAGACTCCCTGCCGAGCAGGGAGCCCAATGTGGGACTCGATCCCGGGACTCCAGGATCATGACCTGGGCTGAAGGCAGTCGCTTAGCCAACTGAGCCACCCAGGCGCCCTTGTTTTAAAAATTTTACATCATTATTAGTTATCAGGGACAGTGAGTCATGACCATTGTTAATTCCAAGATTGTACTTATATACACATATATCCTAGAGCTTGATTTTTTAACTGACTTAAATTATCAAGTTAGCAAATATAACTTTTTATTTTATTCTTATTAGTAACTACTTATTTGACCTGTATTTTTATTTGTGTTAAATCTATGTTCATTTCCTAAGTAAAGCTCTAGTATCCAGCATAAAGCCTAGTCCATACTCATCATTAAATTGCTACTGACTTAGGAAATATTTTGGATACACAGATTAATAAAAAATATCTAATCCAGTGGTTCTTAACTAGATGTGAACATCAAAAAAAAAAAAAGTGAACTTGCCTGGCAAATGCTCCTAGACCCTTGAAACAGAATCTCTTGGTGTGGCTTAATGAAGTCTGTATTTTAAAACTATCCTAGGTGGAGTGCCTGGGTGGCTCAGTTGATTAAGCATCTGACTCTTGGTTTCTGCTCAAGTCACGATCTCACAATCATGATCTCAAGGCCTGGGGATAAGGGTTGCACTCAGCAGGAGTGTGCTTCAGATTCTTTCTCCCTCTCCCTCCTGCTCACTCTCTTTCTCTCTCAAATAAATAAATAAATAAAATCTTTTAAATAAACTAAAACAAAAATAAAACTCTCCTAGGTGATTTGGATTCTTACCTCTGGTTAAGAACCACCCATCTAAGTGATCTTGAAAAAAAAATCATAGCTTTCTGAAATAATTCATTCAGAATTATTTGTTTTTCTAGAAAGCAGTTGATCAATGATATATTAGTCTGTGTTGAAGCCATATTTATTCAATAGCTAGATGATATTATGGCCTGGGATCTTGGAAATTTAACAGATTGGAGGTTTGGCATGCTGACTGGATTCCTGCTTTCATAGTTAGGAAAAAGGCTTTGCACCTGCATTGATTTTGACTTTTTTTCCCCTACAGCCTAAAGTACTGTTTTGTAACCTTCTTTGATAATAACTCAATATATGTGTGTATAATTCATATTCTTTTGTAATAATATACATTATAAATTATACATTAAGGTAGAACATATTGAAAGAGGAAATAAAACAAATTGAATCTCTAAATCTTATTTCCACACTTCAATGGATTACCTTGAACAAGCATCTCATTTTGGAGTACACTAGAAGAGGTAATCAGGGAACAGTGAAACAAGGGACAATTTAGCCAAATGTCATAACATGTCTGCTTTATATAGATGTGGTCTCAATCTCAAATTATTGGAAATTCAAATATAGCAAAATGTTTGAGTAGTTATCTTCATAAATAGCATATTATTATTTTTTTACTTTATAAATGATTATGTGTATATTCCTTTGGTACATGGGTGGTCCTAACCTATAATGTGACATAAAGAGAGAATGAGTGCTAGAAGCCAGAAGACAGTGGAATGATATTTTTAAATTTCTGAAAGAAAAAATTACTGCCAATTTAGAAGTTAAATACAGCAAACAAAAAGTGTGAGAATTTCATTCCCAGCAGAAGAACTAAAATAAATAAAAGTGGAGATTCTTCAGGTAGGAGGAGGAAATGACACAAGATGATAGAGTTAATACAAAATTAAATAAAGAGTATCAAAAATAGCAAACATGTGGGTACAGAATATAAATATTAGGCATTTGTAAATAATAATTTGTTGAATTTAAAATAAAATAAAAATTTTATGAAAAATAGTATTTATAGCTGTAAAGGTGTATTGAATAAGTAGAATTAAAGTCTAAGGTGATTGCATTGTCTAGGGAGTGGCAAAAATATTAATTTGTCCTAAACTGTAATAAATCAAAGGATTATGCTGTAATTTCTAGAAAAACCAAAAAAGAATAATAAAAGAATGTATAATTAATAAGATAAAATATGGGGAAATATAATTAAAATGATTGATTAATACAAAGGATAGCAAGAAGAGAAAATAAAGAGCACAAATGTGGGACAAATAAATAAAAATGAGATGTTAGATTTAAATCCAAATGTAAAATAATTACATTAAATGTAAATGGAGTAAGATAAAAAGTTCTGAATATCTGCTATATAACATAGTATGTATAGTTAATGATACTATGTTATACACTTTAAAATTTGTTAAGAGAGTAGATATGTTAAGTGTACCAACCAAAAAAAAAAAAAAAGGTATATGGACTAAATACACCACTTAAAAGACAAAAATGTCAGACTTCCAGAGAAGATGGTGGAATAGAATGATACTAAGCTCACCTCATCCCACAGATACAACTAGGTAACACCCACTTCAGTGTAAATAAACCACAAAATGTCCCAAAGATGGGAAGAACAGACTCTCCACAACTAAATATAGAAAAGGAACCACATCAAAGAAGGTAAAAAGAGTAGAGATGCAGTCAAACAGACCTGCAGGATTGTCCTGGGCACAAAAAGGGTAGAGGACCAGACTCCACCCCAGACACCCCAGGCATGGAGGGACCCACATGGGGAAAACAAATCTTCATAACATTTGGCTTTGGAAACCAGAGAGGCCTAATAACCAGTGGGACTTAATAACTGGAACTTTAAAAGTCAGGAGGTTTAGCTCTAGGAGAGCTAGGAGGGCAGAGTCCCTGCCCTTAAAGATATAGCACAACAAACAACTCTGCTGAGATACAGCATAGAAGCAGCAGTTTTGAAAATGCCTAGGGTGTATAACAAGGACATTTATTTACTAATCTCAGAGCATGTGCTGGAGGGGCAGGGACCTTTGGGGAACTTCTCCAAGAACAAAAGAGCTGGCAGATACCACTTCCTTCCCCCACACCCCAAACTAGATACAAGGGAAATAGCAGAAACCAGCACAGTACACATATTCTCCCCCTTGCTTGCTAAGAGTCTACCATAGCCCTGTGTGCTCCTGTGGAAACATCTCCACCATCCAAACCTCAGCAGGAGTTTTCCCAGGCAGCTGCAGGCCCCCTTCAGGGTCCAGGCAGCAGAAGTGTGCAGAACTTGCTGGCACTGTGCTTCCTGACCACATGTTCTCCTGTGGGCTTGCTCTCTCCAATATACCCTTGGCCACAGCCCATCCAAAGCAGTGTCACAGACCTTGCAGTGTGCAAGCAGCCTGAATAGGAACCAGCACAACTCCAAAGTGGCTCTTGGCCTTTTGAGAGGGGAATATAACTACACATAACAGTCCAACAGTGACCCAAGAAATGGGCTGAGGGCAGACATCAGGTCTGACTGCAGGCCCTGCCCACCAATGAAGGCTTCTCAGGGGACAATACAGGAAAAGTGCCCTGCAGTACAGTGCTACTAAATCTCTGGCAAATGCATGGTCTGACTCAACTCAAGCACAAGGCAGCCCTACGGTGGCTCATTAACAGCACAGACACCAAAACTTCCCACCACAAGCCAAGAGAGTAATTGCTGATGACTGTACTAAAGGAAAACATGGCACAGCCACAATGGTAGGGCACATTAAGCAACACAGGAGACACCGCTGAAGCTCTAGGTTCTGGCACAGGGGATATTGAATTGCTGGGCACTACAGGACCTCTCATTAATAAGGCTGCTACTTTCAAGAACAAGAGAGGTAGCAGATTTTCAGACCCAGAGAGATAGACAAAATGAGGAGACAGAAAAATATGTCCCAAATGAAAGAATAGGACAAAATGACATCAAGAAAGCCAAACAAAATAGAGATAAGTAATATCAGTGATAGAAGAATTTAAAATAATGGTCATAAAGATACTCACTATACTTGAGTAAAGAATGGAAAACCTCAATGATACCCTCAGCACAGAGAAAGAAAACACAAAAAGAATCAATCAGAGATGAAGAACTCAATAACTGAAATTAAAAATACACAACATGAAATACATAGTAGATAAAAGGAAGCAGAAGGATCAGTGACCTGTAAGAGTAATGACAAAGAAATCAAGCAGAACAGGAGAGAGAGAGAAAAAAATAAAAACTATTAAGGGAATTCAGAAACATCATCAGGTGTAGTAACATTTGCATTATAGCAATCCCAGAAGGAGAAGGGAGAAAGGGTTAGAAAATTTATTTGAGGGGGGTCCACAAAAAGACTCATAGTAATTAAAATTACAAAAAAGTACAGATTAATAAAAAAGTAAAATATTTTATTTATTTATTTGACACCCACAGAAAGAGAGAGATAGCAAGAGAGAGAGCACAATAAGGTGAGCAGCAGTCAGAGGGAGAGGGAGAAGCAGGCTGCCCACTGAGCAAAGAGCTTAACACAGGACTCAATCCCAGGACCCTGGGATCTTGACCTGAGACAAAGACAGATGCTTAACTGACTGAGCCACCCAGGAGCCCAAAGAGAGAATTTTTAAAGCAGCAAGAGAAAACAGTTGCATTCAAAGGAACCCATAAGGCTATCAGCAGATGTTTCAGCAGAAACTTTGCAGACCAGAAGAAAGTGGCATGATATATTCACAATCATGAAAGAAAAAAAAAAAACTGCAATCAAGAATACTCATTGCAGCAAGGCTATCATTTAAAATAGAAGGATAGATAAAGAGTTTCCCAGACAAATTAAAGTTAAAGGAATTCATGACAACTAAACCAGTGCTACAATAAATATTAAAACAATAAAAAAGACCATAAGTAGGAGTAAAAATGTAGGAAGGACAAAAGCAGTAAAATTAAGCATATCTATAAAAATCAGTCATGGGATTTAAAAATAAAAGCATGTGAAGTATGACACCATATACCAAAAACATAGGGGGGAAAGAGCAAAGAATAGGTAAAAACTTAAGTGACTATCAACTTAATATAGACTGCTATGTGCATAAGATGTTATATATAAACCTACCAGTAGTGGCAAATCAAAAACAGGTAATAGATATGCAAAAATACAGAAAAAAGAATACAAATATATCAATAAAGCCAACAAACAGTGAAAGGAGAGGAAGAGAATAAAGGAACAAAGTAGAACTACAAAAACAACCATAAAACAAATAACAGAATATCAGTAAGTACATAACTAACAATAATGAATTTGAATCTTAATGGACTAAACACTGCAATCCAAAGATATAGGGTGAAGAATGGGTAAAACAAGAAGACCGATCTATAGTCTGCCTACGAGAAATTCATTTCAGACCTGAAGACACACGGAGATTGAAGGTGAAAAGATGGAAAAATATTTATCATGCAAATGGAAGTGAAAGGAACACCGGGGTAGGATTACTTATATCAGACAAAATATACTTTAAAACAAACCTGTAATAAGACACAAAGAAGGACATGACATAATCATAAAAGGAACAATCCACCAAGAAGATATCACAATTTTAAATATTTATGGACCCAACATGGAAGCACCAGATACATAAAGCAGCTAATAATACACATAAAGGAAGTAATTAATAGTAATACAATAATAGTAGG
Organism: Neomonachus schauinslandi; assembly: GCF_002201575.2. Lineage (NCBI taxonomy): Eukaryota > Metazoa > Chordata > Mammalia > Carnivora > Phocidae > Neomonachus > Neomonachus schauinslandi. The sequence continues at coordinate 58,755,120 of NC_058419.1, forward strand.
GGACTTTAATACCCCACTTACTTCAATGGGTAAATTATCCAAACAGAAAATCAACAAGGAAAGTGTGGCTTTGAATGACACACTGGACCAGAAAGATATAATAGATATATTCAGAACATTCCATCCTAAATCAGCAGAGTATGCATTCTTTTCAAAAGCACATGGAACATTCTCCAAAATAGATCACATATTAAACCACAAAATAAGTCTCAAGAAATTAAAAAAAGATTGAAGTCACACCATGCATCTTTTCTGACCACAATGCTCTGACACTAGAAATCAACCACAAAAAATAATCTGGAAAGAACAAAAATACATGGAGGTTAAATAACATGCTACTTAAAAAAATGAACAGATCAACCAAGAAATCAAAAAGGATATCAGAAAATCCATGGGGGCAAATGAAAAAGATAACATAATGATCAAAAATCTTAGAGATGCAGCAAATGCTGTTGTAAGAAGGACGTTTACAGCAATACAAGTCTAACTCAAGTAGCAAGAAAAATCTAAAATAAACTATCTAACCTTGCATCTAACAGAGCTAGGAGATGAAGAAAAAAAACCCCAAACCAGTAGAAGAAAGTAAATAACAAAGATTAGAGCAATAATAAATGAAATAGAAACTAAAAAATAACAATAAAAATAGTATAAATCAATGAAACCAGGACCTGGTTCTTTGAAAATATCAACAAAATTGATACAATTTTAGCCAGACTCATTAAAAAACAGAGAGACAGAGAATTCAAATAAACAAAATAAGAAACAAAAAAGAAGAAATAACAATCAGCATGACAGAAATACAAAGGAGTATAAGATAATATGAAAAATTATATGTCAACAAATTGGAAAACCTAGAAGAAATGGATACTTCCTAGAAATATATAACTTCCCAAAACTGAACAAGGAAGCAATAGAAAATTTGGACAGACTGATTAGTAGCAATGAAATTGAATCAGTAATAATAATAAAAAAATTCCCAACAAACTCAAGTCCAGGACCAGATGGCTTCACAGGTGAATTCCACCAAACATGTAAAGAAGAGTTAATACCTATTCTTCTCAAACTACTCTAATAAAAAAAAGAGGATGGAAAGATTCTAAATCCATTCTATGAGAGCAGCATTACCCTGATACCAAAACCAGATAAAGACATAGAAAGAGAGAGAGAGAGAGCGCTATAGGAATGTATCTCTGATGAACTTTGAACTTAGATGCAAAAATACTAGTAAACCAAAATCAAAAATACATTTAAGAAATCACCACAATCAAGTGGCATTTATTCCAGAGGTGAAAGGGTGGTTCAATGTTTACAAATTTATCAATGTGATATATCACATAAGAAGAGAATAAAATTAAAAATCATATATTATTTCAATAGATGCAGTAAAAGTATTTGACCAAGCACTGTAACCATTCATGGTAAAAACCCTCAGCAAAGTAGGCTTAGAGACATACCTCAACATAATGAAGGCCATATATGAAAAACCCACAGCTAACATCATTTTTAATGGGGAAAAACTGGGAGAATTTCCCTAAGACAAGACAAGTCCACTCTTACCATTTTTATTCAACACAGTATTGGAAGTCCTAGCTACAGCAATCAGAAAGAGAAAAAAAATACAGCAATCAGAAAGAGAAAAAAATAAAAGACATCTAAATTGCTAAGGGTGAAGTAAACATTTCACTATTTGCAGATGACATGATATTACATATAGACAACCCTAAAGACTCCATAAAAAAAAAATACTTAGAATTGCTAAACAAATACATAAGATCACAGGATACAAAATGAATATACACAAATCCATTGCATTTCTATACACTAATGATAAAGTAGCAGAAAATGAACTGAAGAAAATAAACCCATTTACAATTGAACCAAAAACAATAAAATATCTAGGAATAAACTTAAACAATGAGGTGAAAGACCTGTACTCTGAAAACTATAAAACATTGATAAGAGGAAGTGAAGACAACTCAAATGAAAAAATATTCCATGCTCATAGATTGGAAGAACAAATATTATTAAAATGACCATATTACACAAAGCAATCTACAGATTTAATGCAACCCCTATCAAAATACCAACCGCAGTTTTCACAGTATTTGAATAAATAATCTTAACATTAGTATGGAAACAAAAAGACTATGAAAAGCAATTTTGAAAAAGAATGAAACAGGATGTATTACAGTCCTAGCTTTCAAGATACGCAGCCAAGCTGCAGTAATCAAAACAGTATAGTAAGGTTAAAAAAAAAAAAAGACACATGGATCAACAGAACAGAATATAATCCCCAGAAATAAACCAGTGATTATATGGTCAATTAATCCATGACAAATGTGGCAAGTATATGCAATGGGAAAAAGATATTCTATTCAACAAATGGTGTTGGGAAAATGAGGTAGCTAAATGAAAGAAAAAAAATGAAACAAAACCAATTTTTCACACCATACACAAAAATGAAATCCAACTGGAATAAAATATAAATGTAAGACCTGAAGCTATAAAACTCCTAGATGAGAGCACAGGCAGTAATTTCTCTGACATTAGCCATAGCAACATTTTTCTATATATTACTCCTGAGGCAAGGGAAATAAAGGCAAAAATAAATTATCGGGACTACATCAAAACAAAAACAAAAACAAAACTTCTGCACAGCAAAGGAAACAATCAACAAAAATCTAAAATACAACTTATTGAACAGAAGATATTTGCAAAGGACATATCCAGTAAAGGTTTAGTATCTAAAATACATAAAAACGTATAAAACTCACCCCCCAAAACCAAATAATCCAATGAAAAATGGTAAGAAAACATGAACAGACGTATCTCCCAAGAACACATCCAGATGGCCAACAGACATGAAAATATATTCAACAACACTCATCATCAGAGAAATGCAAATCAAAACCACAATGAGGGGCACCAGGGTGGCTCAGTCCATTAGGTGTCTGACTCTTGATTTCAGCTCAGTTCTGATTTTCAGGGTCATGGGATTGAGCCCCCACATAGAGCTCTGCACTCAGTAGTTAGTCTGCTTGAGATTCTCTCTCTCCCTCTGCCCCTCTCCCCACTTGCTTGCTCTCTTTCTCTCTCACACAAGAATAAGAAAGTGTTGGTGAAGATGTGGAGAAACAGGAACACTAATGTACAGTTTTTGGGACTACAAACTGGTGTAGCCACTGTGGAGGACAGTATGGAGGATCATCCAAAAATTAAGAATAGAATTACCATGTGATCCAGTAAATCTACTACTGGGTATTTTGCCAAAGAAAATGAAAACACTAATCCCCTCCAAAAGAAAAGTCACATAAGAACACATAAAGATTATTTTTTTAATGGAGAAGAGATACTGTGCACACAGTAATGGATAATAAGCTCATAGAGCTATACTAGTGTCAAACAAAGTTAACTTTAACATAAATAAAGATAAATGTAACATTTTATAATATTAAATGGGTCAATCCCATAGGAAAATATAGCAGTTCTAAATTTGCATGTACTCACTTTCATAGCTGTAAAATATATAAGCAAAATTTATACAACTAAAAGCAATATAAAAATTCACAATTACAATTGGAACCTTTAGCACACTTAGTAACTAATAGAGCAATTAGATAAAATATATCAGTAGAGATATAGAAAATTTGAATAACATTATTAGCAAAATGACCCAATTTGAAGACACTACACCAAACAATTGCACAATACACATTCTTTTCAAGTTCATATGGAACATTAACAAAAGTGAACATAGACTGGATCACAAATTAAGTTTCAACAAGTATCAAAGTACTGAAATTATATGGTATATATTTGCTGACCACAATTGAATAAAGCTAGAAATCAACAACAAAAAGAAAATTTTGAAAAATCTAAACATTTGGAAATTAACAATTTATGGAGTAAATTACAATGTAAATTAGAAAATATTTTGAACTACTTTTTATATATCATAAAGAAAAATATGATGGTGCAATATGAACAGATGCAAAGAACTACTAAGAATTTTATAGCTTTAAAATCATATATTAAAAAAATAAGAGAAGCTGAAAATAAATGATTTATGTATCTACCTCAAGGAGCTATAAACCAAACAGTAAATTGAAGCCAATGTATGCAGGAAAAAAAAAAGTAAAGACAACAGAGATGAAAAGAAAACAAAAGCTTTATGCATATAAATTTAAAAATTTAGTTGAAATGGGAAAATCCCTTTAAGAGGAACACATATTAAAGCTGAAATAGAAAATCTGAATTACTGTATGTATACTAAAGCTGTGAACTTGATAAAAAAACTTACCAACATAAAGATTTCCAGGTCTGGATGTCTTCATTGATCAATTCTCCCAAAAACCTAAGGGAGAAATAGTAATTATTTACAAACTCTTCCAAAGTCTAGGAAAAAAGGCACACTTATCAACTTGTTCTATGAGAACAGTGTAAGCTTAAAAAAAAAAAAAAAACACAACTGACAAGGTGATTAATAGAAAATAAAATCACAGTCTTATGTCTTTTATAAACATAGATACCAAAATGCTTCAGCATTTTATCAAATTCAGTACATAGAAAGCATATTATTTCACAACCAAATGAGCCTTATTTCAAGTCAGTTTAACACTTGAAATTCACCACATTAACACATTAGAATAAAGGATAGAAAGTTATACAATCATTTCAGTACACAGAAAAAAATCTTTAAAAATATCTAACACTCATTTATGGTCAAATTTTTAGCAAACAAGAAATGGAAGGAAACTTTAGACTGATAAAAGGAATCTACAGAAAACTAGAACAAATGTAACATTCAATGGTGAAATGGAAACATTCCTGTTGACTTGAGGAATAAGAAGGATGTCCACTAGTACAACTTCAATTTGACATTATACTAGAGCTACTAGTCTATTCAATAAAGCAAGAAAAAATAAATTAAAATTATATTAAAAATATACTATTTGGAAGTGCATTTTAAGCACTATAAAACACTACAGGGGCACCAGCATGGTTCAATCAGTTAGTAAAAGAAGAAATAAAATTGTTATTATTTGCAGGCAGCACAACCATTTAAAAAGAAAATCCAAAATGTTTTGGACACACAATCAGAATTAATAAATGAATTTAGTGAAATTGTTAAATACAAAGACTGTGAAAATAAGTTATATTTCTATACACAGCAATACAATTAGAAAATATTTTACTAATACCATTTATATGATAACATCATAAAGACGAATTCTTAGGAATAAATCTAAAAATATATCTGCAAAATGTCTGAAGGGTGGAAACCAATATTAAGTTAAACAAAACATAAATAAATGGATGTATGTACTATGTTCAGGAATTGGAAGACTCAATATTATATGTATAATAATTCTTCCCACATTGATATAATGATTCAATGTAATCCCCAAAACAGTTTTTGACATTTTTGAAAACTGACATTTGATTCTAAATTTTACATGGAAATGAAAGATCCAAGACTATCCAAGACAATTTGAAAAAAAATGGAAAGATATACATTACCAATATCAATATATCAACTTATGATATAGTGAAAACAGTTAAGACAATGTAATGTTAGCACAAAAACCAATAACCAATGGAACAGATTAAGACGTACAAAAAGAGACCTATAAAGATATGGTCACATGAATTATCCCAAAGTTGTTATGCATTGGGGAAAGAATATTTTCAACAAATGGTACTGATCAGTTTGGTATTTTCAAGAAGAAAAAATGTAATTCTTGATCCTTATCTCACATTACAAACCCAAATCAGCCCTAGATGTATTATAGACATAAAGCTGAAAAGTAAAACAAAATACTTTCAGGAGGTAACATAGGATAATATTTTAATGCTAGTGGAGTAAATATTTATTAAACAGGACACAAAAATCTATAATCATAATGGAATAGAATAATATGTTAGATTTCTGTTATCCAGTGATGATGAACTATGGCACTCTCCTTTTTTTCCAAAAATGAAAATGTAAAAGAAAACAAAATAGAATAGTATAAAAGACATATTTCTTCTTTGAACCTCATAATAAAATACTTTGAAAGAAATGATAAAGTCATAAGAACAGTAATAACAATAATAGCTAACGGTTATTGTGCTTTTGTAGTGTTTTTTTAAGATTTATTTATTTATTTATTTATTTATTTTTAGAGAGAGAGAGTGGGGGAGGGGCAGAAAGAGAGGGAGAGAAGCAGACTCCACGCTGAGCAAGGTGAATTTCAAATGTTAAATTGAATTGAAATAAGGCTCATTTGGTTATGATATAATATGCTATGTATTGAACTTGATAAAATGTTTAAGCATTTTGGAATCTATGTTTATAAAAGATATAAGACTATAATTTTATTTTTTATTAATCACCTTGTGAGATTTTTTTTATTAAGTTTACTCTGCTCTCATAGAACAAGTTGATAAGTGTTCCCTTTTTCCTAGATTTTGGAAGAGTTTATAAATAATTGCTATTTCTTCCTTGGGTTTTTGGAAGAATTGATCAATGAAGACATCCAGACCTGGAATTTTCTGTTCTTTGTTCTGAAGTGAAATCCTGCTCTCAAAATTTTTTATTCCTTCTCCATTTATATATCCCCTACTTCAAATCTTTTTTTTAATAAACATAACTTTTTTTTCTTATTGTTTTTTTCTCTGATTTATTTATTACTTTTCTTGAAATTGTATTGCCTGACAATTGAATGAGTCAATTCTTTAAAATTGAATAAGAAATTAAGATGTGGTTTTCAATCATTTATTCAATCAAGTAATAAATATTGAGTACTTTGGAAGGGTGATAAATGAACCCACAAAATATCCATATCTGAGCCCCTGGAACCTGTGAATGTTATCTTATATGGTGAAAGGAACTTCACATATATGGTTAAGAATCATGAAATCAGGAAATTATTATAGATTTACCAGAAGGGCACTAAATTTATTCTCCAGAGTTCTTATAAGAGAAAAACCAGAAAGTCAGAGGACGATAAGGCAATCTGATGATGAAAACAGAGATTGGAATGATTCATTTTGTAGAAAAGGTAAGGGGACACAAGCCAAAGAATTCATGTGGTCACTAGATACTATAATTATAAAAGAAAATTGGTTTTCTCTTCAGAGGCTTTAGAAGAAACCAGCTTTTCTGACACCTTGATTTTAGGCTAGTAAAACTGATTTCAGACTTATGACACCCAGAACTGTAAGCAAATAAATTTGTGTTGTTTTATCCACTGAGTTTGTGGTATTTTTCCACAGCAATAATAATTAATACACACTTTGGTACCACTAGTAGGTGCTGCTGTAACAAATACCTAACAATGTGGAAGTGACATTAGAACTGGGAAGTAGACAAAGACTGGAGGGATTTAGAGAAGCATGATGAAAAAAAAAATCCTAGATTGCCTTGAGAAAACTGCTAGTAGACATATGAATGTTAAAGACCCTTCTGATGGACTCTGGAGGAAGTGAGGAGCATGATAGAGAAAGCCTATATCATCTTAGAGAATACCTATATAGTCACAAAGAGAATTTTGATTGAAATATGAACATTGAAATTATACGAAGTTATGCAAGAAAGTGGTCCAGTTTCATTATTCTGCATTTGGCTGTCCAATTTTCCTACCATACACGAAAATAAATTCAAAATAGATGAAGGGCCTAAATGTGAGACAGGAATCCATCAAAATCCTAGAGGAGAACACAGACAGCAACCGCTTTGACCTTGGCTGCAACAAAGTCTTGCTAGACACATCTCCAAAGGCAAGGGGAACAAAAGCAAAAATGAACTACTGGGACTTCATCAGGATAAAAAGCTCTTTTCCCAGCAAAGGAAATAGTCAACAAAACTAAAAGGCAAGTTATGAATGGGAGAAGATATTTGCAAATGACTTATCAGATAAAGAGCTAGTATCCAAAATCTATACAGAACTAATCAAACTCAACACCCAAAAAACAAATAATCAAGTCAAGAAATAGGCAGAAGACATGGACAGACATTTCTCCAAAGAAGACATCCAAATGGCCAATGGACACATGAAAAAGTGCTCAACATTACTCAGCATCAGGGAAATACAAATCAAAACCACAATGATATACCACCTCATGTTGGTCAGAGTGCCTAAAATTAATAAGACAGGAAACAACAAATGTTGGTGAGGATGTGGAAAACGGAGAACCCTCTTACACTGTTGGTGGGAATGCAAACTGGTTCAGTAACTCTGGAAAACAGTATGGAGGTTCCTCAAAAAGTTAAAAATAGAACTACATAGGACCCAGCAATTGCACTACTAGGTATTTATCTGAAAGATACAAATGTAGTGATTTGAAGGGGCACATGCACCCCAATGTTTATAGCAGCAATGTCCACAATAGCCAAAATATGGAAAAAGCCCAAATGTCTATTGACAGATGAATGGATAAAGAACGGGTTATATATGCATATATCTATAATGGAATATTATTCAGCCATCAAAAAGGATGAAATCTTGCCATTTGCCATGACTTGGATGGAACTACAGGCTATTATGCTAAGTAAAATAAGTCAGTCAGATAAAGAGAAATACCATAGGAATTTAAGAAACAAAACAGATTAACATAGGTGAAGGGAAGAAAAAACAAAATAAGATAAAAATAGAGGGAGGCAAACCATGAGACTCTTAACTATAGGAAATAAACAAGTGTTTCTGGAGGGGAGAAGGTTGGGGGCATGGGGTAAATGGGTGATGGCCATTAAGGAGGACAATTGATGTAATGAGCACTGGGTGTTATATACAACTGATGAATCTCTAAATTCTACCCCTGAAACTCATAATAGTATATATGTTAACTAAATTGAATTTAAATAAAAAAATTATAAAGGTAAAAATATAGCAACTGAGTGCTCAGGAGGAAGTAGAAAAACATGTCATTGAAGACTGGAGGAAAGAGGAGACTTTATATATTTCTAAAAACTTAGGTGAATTGTATTCTATGGTTATGTGGGAAGCAGAAGTTGCAAGTGGTAAACAAACATTAATCTGAGATTTTCAAGCAAATCTCAAAGGTGCTGCTTATAGTAGAGGGTGAAAGGAAAGAAACAATAAAATCATTTTCCTGAAAATCAGGACTTGATAATGTGGGAAAATCTCAGCTTGTCTAGATTTCAATAGATGATAAAAGTAAGAGGTTCACTGGTAGGAAAGAGTGCTCTGGAGAAAAAATCAAGAGTTGGCTATACAACATTTTCCTAGTGAAGAGGTTATTAGACATGTGACTCATGGATCCACTTAACCATCTCAGCAAATTTCAGGAATAGAGATGAGATTAAACAAGAAGGATATATGGTGAAGAATCTTGTCTAATGGTATAAATTCTCATAATGTATACAAGAAACCCATACATTTTTTATTGTTTTTATTTTTTTAAAGATTTTATTTATTTATTTGACAGAGAGAGAGCACAGATAGGTAGAGTGGCAGGCAGAGGGAAAGGGAGAAGCAGACTCCCCACTGAGCAAGGAGCCCAATGCAGGGCTCGATGCCAGGACCCTGAGATCATGACCTGAGCTGAAGGAAGACGCTTAACTGACTGAGCCACCCAGGTGCCCCTATTTTTTTAAAGAATGTTATATAAGCAGAACTGTTTCCCAATTGGACCTAAAGGGACAGAGACAGAAAAATGAAAGACCATTAAACTGCCAAAATTCTGTAGCTCGGAAGCAGGCTGAGAAAGCTACTTAGTTACAAACATGTGCTACCTTTCAAGGAAAAGGAAAAATGACTCTGAGGGCAAAACTGAAGGCCCAGAGGGTGGAGCATCAAGCCACAGTGAATTATTCCCAGGCATGAAAACTGAATGGAGTTTGCCCTGTTGGATTTAGAAATTGCTTAGGGTCAAAATCTCTTGTTCTTTCTACTTTTTCCCTTTGGGAAATGGGATGTCTAAAACTGTTATCTTATCTTATCAAATCATTGTATCTTGGAAGGAGAAAATTTGTTTCCTAATTTTGCTGATAGAGAGAAATTTTGCCCCAGGATGGATCATCCATAACATCTAACCTAGGTCTCATTTAGATTATTTATATTGTGAGATCTCAGACTTTTAAGCTGATTATATTTAGATGGGATTTTGGTCTTGGGTTAAAGCTGGAATAAGCTGATACTTTTGGGGACGTTGGGATGAGGAAAACGTATTTTGCATATGGGAAGGATATGGATCTTCAGGGTCCAGAGGACTGTAGTAAGTTGAATAATAAACCCAAATATATTCATTTCTTTTTTTTTTTAAAGATTTTATTTATTTATTTGACAGAGAGAGACACAGCGAGAGAGGGAACACAAGCAGGGGGAGTGGGAGAGGGAGAAGCAGGCTCCCTGCAGAGCAGGGAGCCCGATGCGGGGCTCGATCCCAGGACCCTGGGATCATGACCTGAGCTGAAGGCAGTCGCTTAACCAACTGAGCCACCCAGGCGCCCAATATATTCATTTCTTAATCCCTGGAATTTGTGAATGTTACCTTACATGGAAAAATGAAATTTGTAGGTGTGGTTGAGAATTTTGAGGTGAGGGGCACCTGGTTGGCTCAATTGTTTAAATATCTTCCTTCAGCTCAGTCACAATCCCAGGGCCCTGGGATTGAGCACCACGTCAGGCTCCCTGATCCATGGGGTGCCTGCTTCTCCCTCTCCCTCTGATTCTCCCCTTACTGGTGCTCTCTCTCTCTTTCTCATGCTCACTCTCCCTCTCTCTCTAATAAATAAATAAGATCTTTTTTAAAAAAAAAATAATCCTGAGTTGAGGATATTATCTTGGATTTTCCAGGTAGGTCCTAAATGTAATCATGAGGTTTTGTTGTTGTTGTTGTTGTTGTTGTTGTTGTTGTTGTTTTAAGAAGGAAGCTAAGGGAAATTAAACTAAAGAAATAGATAAGGCAATATGACAGCATAGCAGAGATAGGAATGATGCAGTCGCAAAGCCAATATATGCTGGTAGCCATCAGAAACTGCAGGAGGCACTGAATGGATTCTCCCCCAAAGCCTCCAGAAGTAGTCATGACTGCCAATATCTTGATTTTTAACTCAAAACAACTCAGTTTGGATTTCTGTCCTTCAGAACTATAAGAGAATGGATTTATGTCATTTTAATCCATTAAATGTATGATACTTTTCACAGAGACAATTGGAAACTAATATACAATGTAACAAATTAAGAGGATTTCACAATAATCTATGAAAGAGATGAAGATGATTTAGATTTGGTGACAGAATTGGTGATGAGAAGTGAATGAATTCTAGATATATTTAGAAGGTAGTCCCTATAGGATTTGCAGAAATACTGGATGTTATTTGCTAGAGAAAGAGAGCCATTAAGGATGACACTGAAGAGTCATTAAGGATATTGGTGTCTGGGCGCCTGGGTGGCTCAGTCGTTAAGCGTCTGCCTTTGGCTCAGGTCATAATCCCAGGGTCCTGGGACAGAGCCCCGCATCGGAGTCCCTGCTCCGCGGGAAGCCTGCTTCTCCCTCTCCCTCTCCCCCTGCTTGTGTGCCCTCTCTCGCTGTGTCTCTCTCTGTCAAATAAATAAAATCGTTAAAAAAAAAAGGATGTTGGTGTGTGTGTGTGTGTGTGTGTGTGTTTGAGCAATGAATGAACAGCAGTGTCAATTTTTGACATGGAGAATACTTACAGATGAGTAAGTTTGGAGTAAAGCAAGATTTTTGTTTTCATATTAGCTTTGATATATCAGACGTCCAAGTGGAGATGTTAATATGGTTGTTGCACATATAAGTATGGAAAACAGAGAAGGGGTCTGGGTGGAATAGAAATATAAATTTGGAGTTCATTGGCATATATATGGCATATAAAACCATGGGGCTGGATAATATTGTATACTGAATGGTTACAGTTAAGAAAGAGAAGAGGTCTTTGGGCTGAGTTTTTGGGCTTTTCAACATTTAAATATTAAAGAGATGAGGGAAAGATGACAGAGAAGGAAGATCCTAAGCTCACCTCAATCCACAGGCACACCTAGATAACAGCCATATTAGTACAACCAACCCAGAAAATGATCTAAACACTCACAGAGCAGACATTCTGGTTAATAGTAGACAGGAGGGCACATCTTAAAAGGTCGATAGGGTGGAAACGTGGCCATGAACCAGACTCTGTTACACTAGCCACAAATGAAAGGAACACCACAAGCACAGAGAAGAGGGAGGAAGAGACCTCACACCAGACACATGAGATATGGGGGACTTGTACTGGGAAGATAAAACCCCACAACATTTTTTTAAGATTTTATTTATTTATTTGAGACAGAGAGAATGAGATAGAGAGAGAGAGCATGAGAGGGGGGAGTGTCAGAGGGAGAAGCAGACTCCCCGCTCAGCAGGGAGCCCGATGCGGGATTTGATCCTGGGACTCCAGGATCATGACCTGAGCCGAAGGCAGTCGCTTAACCAACTGAGCCACCCAGGTGCCCACAACATTTGGTTTTGAAAGCCAGTGGGATATACCTTCATCAGTTTGTACAACCAGTAGGGTTTAACTCTGGATAATTTAAAAAATAGCAGGCCAAAAATAGCAGGCCTGGAGTATAAGGGAAGGAGATTTATTTAGTAATCTCAGAACCTGCCTTGGGGGGGCAGTAATCTTTAGGAGACTTTTCAAAAAAAAAAAAAAGAGCCAGTGTATTGACCATCTCTCTACCTTACCCCAGCCTAGATAGCTGGACTCTTGTGGGAACCAGCATGAACACTCCCAACCTAACTTATTAACACCACACACACTGCCCCATGTTCTTCTGAGGATCCACCCCATCCAAACCACCCCACTCAGCAGGTGTCCCTCCAAAGCAGCTCTTGACACATCTCATTCTGCACCCAGGTCCTGCAGGGACCAGAGCAACTACAAACTGACTTTGGCCTTGGTGAGAGGGGAAGATAACAATACACACCAGTTTGACTGCAGCCGAGCAGCCAAACCTTATAAATGGTAGTGCAGAGAAAGTGCCCTGTGGGTCAGTTCATCTGGAGCTTCAGCAAATGGACCGGGGTCAGGCATCTAATATGACTGCTGAACCTTCCCACCAACTAATTCCTCTCAGGGGCACCACAGGAAGAGCGCTCTGTTGTTCAGGGTCACTGCAGTCTAGGCAGATGGACTGGAGGCAGGCATCTGGTCTGACTGCCAGCCCCACCCAACAAGATTCTCAGGGGACAATGCAGACTGAGCATCCTATAGGTGTGCTATAGCAGCCCCAAAAGGTGGACTGAGAGAAGATATTTGGTTTCTCTGCAGGTCCCACTCACCAACAAAATCTAAGGGGACAATGCAGGGAGAATGTTCTATCACTGACAAATGGGCTGAGGGCAGGCATATGGTCTGAGTATTGACACTGCCCAACTACAGCCCTACAGCAGCCACAAACTTGTTCCATAATAGCACAGGGACCAAACCCAAACTACAACAGGAAAAGCAGGCTATTACAGCTGTGTGGACTAAGGGCAAATGAGGCTCACACACAACAGTAAGGTGCACAAAACCCACATAAGACACATGCCCAAAGGGCCTGGATGTGATGAACAGGGGACATTGCAGTACAGAGCACCATAAGAATTCTTCATAAGGCCACTACTTTCAAAATCAGAAGATGTAACTGACTTTCCTAATACATAGAAATAAACACAGAGATTTTGACAAAATTAGGAGACAGAATAATATATCCCAAATGAAAGACCAGGACTATACCATAGCAAGAGAACTAAATAAAATGGAAATAAATAATATGCTTGATAAAAAGTTCAAAGTAATGTTATGGACATAAAGATACTCACTGAACTTGATTTAAGAGTGGAAAATCTCAGTAAGGCCTTCAACAAAGAGATAAAAAATATAGAAAAGAAACAGTTAAAGATGAACAACTCAGTTACTGAAATTAAGAATACACTAAAGGGATCATTGCTAGATTAGAAGAGGCAGATGAATGGATTGGTGAGCTGGAAGACAAGGTAATGGAAAGCAACAAAGCTGAATAACAAAAAGAAAAAAATAATAATAAAGAAAATCTGAGAATAGGTTAAAGGAATTCAGTGACAACATCAAGTGTAATAATATTTATATTATAGCGATCTCAGAGGGAGAAGAGAGATAAAGGGGGGCAGAAAATGTACTTGAAGAAATAATAACTGAAAAATTTCCTAATCTGGGTAAGGAAAGAGACATGCATGTCCAGAAGGCCCAGAAAGTCCCCTAAAAAATCAACCCATGGATGCCCACACCAAGACATATAATAATTAAAGTGGCAAAAAGTAATGATAGAGAATTTTAAAAGCAGCAAGAGAAAAGGAAACAGTTACATACAAGGGAAACATCTGATTTTTCAGCAGATAATTTGTAAGGAGAGAAGGGCATGAAAAATTCAAAGCACTTAAGGGGGGGGGCCTGCAACCAAGAATATTTTATCCAGTAAAGTTATTATTCAGAATAAAAGGACAGATAAAGTTTCCCTGACAAACACAAGTTAATGGAGTTCATCACTACTAATAAGGTTTAAAGGGATTTTTAAAAAAGATTTTGTTTATTTATTTGACAGAGAGAGAATACAAGCACGGGGAGAGGCAGAGGGAGAAGCAGACTCCCCACAGATCAGGGAGCTTGATGCAAGGCTTGATCCCAGAATGACCTGAGCTGAAGGCAGATGCTTAACCAACTGAGCCACCCAAGTGCCCCTAAAGGGAATTTTTTGACTGGAAAGAAAAGGCCATAATCAGAAGTAAGAAAATTATAAAAGGAAAGATTTCACAGATAAATACAAACATAATAACAGTAGTAAATTAATCACTTATAAAACCAGTAAGGAGGTTAAAGTGAAAAACCAATAAAAACAATTACATATATAAAAAACAGTCAAGGGATTCACAAAATAAAAGGATGTAAATTATGATATTATATACATAAAATGTGGGTGGGGGAAGTAAAAATTTAATGTTTTTAGAATGGGTTCAACTTAGGTGACCAACAATTTAATAAAGGTGGTTATTTGCATGAGAAATTATATATGAGCTAACAGTAATCACAAATTAAAAAACTGTATAGATATATAAAAAATAGAAAATAATCTAAACATGTTACTATAGAAAACCACCAAACAAGGGAAAAGAACAGAGAAAAAATACAAAAACAAATATAAAACAACAAAAATAAAATAATTACATATTGGAGGAGTGAAGATAGCAGAGGAGTAGGGAACACTAAGTTTGTCTGGTCCTTTGAATACAGCTAGATAGTTATCAGATCATTCTGAACACCTGAGAAATCATCTTGAGATCTGAGAAAATAAATGCTACAATTCTACAAGTAGAAAAGCAACCACATTCTGGAAGATAGGAGGTGTGGAGACTTGAATCTGGGGTGGATATCTGAGGATAAGGCAGACGGGAGGGAGCCTGCTTAAGGAAGATACCACAAAATATTATAAGCAGTGAAGTGCAAAATCAGAACTTTTAGAAGTCTGCTACAGTGGGGTACCTCCCTGGCTTGAAGGTGCTCAGGTGGCTAAGTGGGACAGAATCCCAGGTGTGACAGCTTGGTCTCAGAATCCCTGAGGTAACAAGAAGAATGGGGGTGCCTGAGTGTGGCAGAGTTCCCAGGTATAGGAGCAGGGAAGCAAGCTGAGAACAGTGAGTCTAGGGCCTGGCTTTTTGTTCTATGTTGCCACAAACTGTGAACCACTGTATGGTCATGTGATTGCTTTCTTGGGAGGGGTCCAGCAGAACAGAAGCATGGTAAGAGCCCCTCCTTCCCCTGCGAGGAACAGCATGGGCCTCTGCCACAGGAGTCACTAAAATTTGGAGTTTGAGGACTTCCCAAGATGGTGGAGGAGTAGGAGACCTTAGTTTTTTCTGGTGCTAGGAATTCAATTAGATAGCTATCAAATCATTCTGAACACCTGCAAACTCAACTGGAGAGCTAAGAAAAGAATTGCTGCAATTCTACAAATAGAAAAGTGACCACTTTCTGCAAGGTAGGAGGTACAAAGAAGTGAATCTGAGGCAATATATTGGAAGATAAATCACAAGGGGAGGGAATCTCCATAAGCTGGCTACTGCAAAGTGATACAGCAGTGGAGCGCAAAATCAGAACTTTTAGAAGACTGCCCTGGTGAGGGACGTCCCTGCCTGAAAAGCACTCAGGTGGTGAAGCAGGGAGGAATCCTAGATGGGAGAGTGTGGTCTCAAGATTCCTAAGGTCACAGAAAGAATGGGGGTGCCTGAGTGTGGCAGAGTTCCCAGGCATCAGAGCAGGGAAGCCGGCTGCAATCAGTGAGGCCAGGAGTGGGCTTTGAGCTCAGTGTTGCCATAAACCACAAAACTGCAGCACAGTCAAGCGACCACTCTCGGAGCAGAGGCCTAACAAGTGGCAGAACTGTGGCGAAACCTCCCTCCCTCCCCCAGGAGGAGAGGAGTGGGTGCATGCCGCAGGAGTCTGCAGGGTTTAAAGACTCAAAGTGGGGTCACGTGCCTGAGATAGGAACACTTGGTCACAGGTTGGGTGATCACAGAGTGTGGCTGGAGACCAGGGAGACAGGAGTGATTGACTGCTTTTCCCTGAGGGTGACTGAGGAGTGGGGGGGGCGCAAGCTTTTGGGTCCGGGGCTGAAGATTGGGAGGTCACCATTTTCATCCTCACCCTCGAAAGTGACAGGGAAGGCCTTCAGGGAATAAAAAGGTGCATAGAGCAATCTTAAAATATTTACTTAGCCTGGCCACCAGTCAAGGGTGGTGCAGTTCCGCCTGAGGCAAACACACCTGAGAATCAGCACAACAGGACCCTCCCCCAGAAAATCAGCAAGATAATCCAGCTAAGACCAATTTACCAATCACAAAGAACAGCAAAATTGCGGCACTAGGGGAAAATAGTATATAGAATAGAATTTTTTCTCATGATTCTTTAATCTTTCAATTTTAGTTCTTTTTTCTTTACACTACAACCAATTTCTTATTTAATCAAGTCTTTTTAAAGTATTTTTTAATTTTCATTTTTACAGTTACATTCTATCTCTCATTGTATTTAATTTTATTTATGTACATATATAAGTTTTCCATTCTTTAGAATTTTGGAATCAAGTTTTCTAACAAACAACCAAAATACACATGGGATCCACTGTATTGCTCTGTTCCATTCACCTGTCTGATTATATTCTCCGTTTTTTTTTTTTTTTTTCAGTTTTGGGTCTCTTCTGATTTCTTTAGTGTATATTTCTCTGGGACTGTTGATGTCATTTTAGTGTTTTGTTCTCTCATTCATTTATTCTCTGGACAGAAGAAAAAGACAGAAAAACTCGTCTCAAAAAAGAGAACAAGAAGCAGTACTGACTGCCAAGGACTTAATCACTATGGATATAAGTAAAATGTCAGAACCATAGTACAGAATAACGATTATAAACACACTAGCTGGATATGAAAAAAAGCATAGAAACCACTAGAAAATCCCTTTCTGGAGAAATAAAAGAACTAAAATCTAATCAAGTTGAAGTAAGAAAGGCTATTAATGACATGCAAACAAAAATGAGGGTCTAACTGCTAGCATAAATGAGGCAGAAGAGAGAATTAGTGATATAGAACACAAAATGAGGGAGAATAAAGAAGCTGAGGAAAAGAGAGATAAACAATTACTGCATCACGAGGAGAAAATTTAAGAGATAAGCAATACTATCAAGCAAAACAATATTAGAATAATTGGGATCCCGGAAGAGGAAAGAGAGAGGGGGGCAGAATATATATTTGAGGAAATTATAGCTGAGAACTTCCCTAATCTGGGGAAAAAAACAGGCATTCAAGTTCAGGAGGCTCAGAGAACCCCTCTAAATATCAATGAAAATAGGTCAACACCTCGACATAAAACAGGGAAGCTTGCAAATCTCAGAGACAGAGAGAAAATCCTGAAAGAAGCTTGGGGCACGAGGTCCCTAACCTATAAGGGGAAAAATATTAGACTGGCAGCAGACCTATGACAGAGACCTGACAGGCAGAAAGAACTGGCATGATATAATCAGGGAGTTAAATGAGAAAAATATGCAGCCAAGAATCTTTTATCCAGCAAGGTTGTCATTCAATAAAGAAGGAGAGATACAAAGCTTCCAGGGAAAACAGAAACTAAAAGAATTTGTGATCACTAAACCAGCCCTGTAAGAAATATTAAAAGGGATCCTGTAAATGAAGAGAGAGCTCAAAAGCAACAGACTGGAAAGGAACAGAGAAAATATACAGAAACAGTGACTTTACAGGAAATACAATGACACTAAATTCATAATTTTCAATAGTTACTCTGAATGAAAATGGGCTAAATGCCCCAAACAAAGGACACAGGGTATCAGATTGGGGGGGAAAAAAAAAGGAAGACCTATTGTATGCTGTCTGCAAAAGACTAACTTTAGACACAAAGATACCGCCTGATTGAAAGTGGGGGGGGGGTGGAGAATCATTTATCAAGCTAATGGACTTTTTTTTTTTAAGATTTTATTTATTTATTTGACAGAGAGAGAGATAGCAGAGCAGGAACACAGCAGGGGGAGTGGGAGAGGGAGAAGCAGGCTTCCCGCCGAGCAGGGAACCCGATGTGGGACTCGATCCCAGGACCCTGGGATCATGACCTGAGCCGAAGGCAGACGCTTAACGACTGAGCCACCCAGGCGCCCCAAGCTAATGGACTTTTATCAAAAGAAAACTGGGATAGCAATCCTTATATCAGACAAATTAGACATTAAACCACAGACTGCAGAGAGGTGAGAATGGACACTATATCATAATTAAAGAGCCTATCCAACAAGATGATCTAACAATTATAAATATTTATGCCCCTAACTGGGGAGCAGCCAGTTGTATAAACCAATTAATAAAAAAAATTAAAGAAACACACTGATAATGCAAAGATAGTAGGGAACTTTAACACCCCACTCACTGCAATGGACAAATCAACAAGGCAACAAGGGCTTTGAATGACACACTGGACCAGATGGACTTCACAGATATATTCAGAGCATTTCACCCTAATGCAACAGAATGCACATTCTTCTAAAGTGCATATGGAACATTCCCCAGAATAGATCACATACTGGGTCACAAAGCAAGTCTCAACTGATACCAAAAGATTGGGATTATTCCCCACATATTTTCAGGCAGCAATGATTTGAAACGTGAACTTAATCACAAGAGGAAATTTGGAAAGAACTTAAAGACGTGGAGGTTAAAGGACATCCTACTAAAGAATGAATGGGTCAACCAGGAAATTAAAGAAGAACTAAAAAAAAAAAAAAACCTAATGGAAGCAAATGAAAATGAAAACACAACTGTTCAAAACCTTTGGGATGCAGCATAGGTGATCCTAAGAAGGAAGGAAAGTATATAGCAATATAAGCCTTTCTCAAGAAACAAGAAAGGTCTCAACAACAGAAGCTAACCTTACACCTAAAAGAGCTAGAGAAAGAACAGCAAATAAAGCCTAAACGTAGCAGTAGAAGAGAATTAATAAAGATTCGAGAAAAAAATCAATGGAATAGAAACCAGAAGAACAGTAGAACAGATCAACAAAAGTAAGAGCTGGTTTTTTAAAAGAATTAATAACATTGATAAACCCCTGGCAAGACCTATCAAAAAGAATAGAGAAAGAACCCAAATTAATAAAATCATGAATGAACAAGTAGCAATCACAACAAACACCAATGAAATACAAACAATTATAAGGGACTATTATGAGCATTTATATGCCAACAAATTAAGCAATCTGGAAGAAATGGATGAATTCCTAGAAGCATATAAATTACCAAAACTGAAACAAGAAGAAATAGAAAACAAGAACAGACCCATCACCAGCAAGGAAATTGAATCAGGAATCAAAAATCTCCCAATAAAGAATCCTGGGCTGGATGGCTTCCCAGGGGAATTCTACCAAACATTTAAAGAAGAATTAATACCTGTTCTTCTGAAGTTGTTTCAAAAAATAGAAATATAAGGAAAACTTCCAAACTCTTTCTATGAGGGCAGCGTTACCTTGATCTCAAAACCAAAGACCCCACCAAAAAGGAGAATTACAGATCAATGTCCCTGATGAATATGGATGCCAAAATTCTAAAATACTAGCTAATAGGATTCAACACTACATTAAAAGGATTTTTCACCACAACCAAGTGGGATTTATTCCTGGACTTCAGGGGTGGTTCAACATCCACAAATCAGTCAATGTGATACACTACATTAATAAAAGAAAGGACAAGAATCATATGGTCCTCTCACTAGATGCAGAAAAAGCAACTGACAAAGTACAGCATTCTTTCTTGAGTAAAACTTTTCACAGTGTAGGGATAGAGTGAATACTCCTCAATATCATTTAAAAAAACCAGATACAAAAGGCCCATAGTGTATATCATTCTCAATGGGGAGAACCTGAGAGGTTTTCCCCCAAGGTCAGGAACACGACGGGATGTCCACTATCACTACCGCTGTTCAACATATTACTGAAAGTCCTAGCCTTAGCAATCAGACAACAAAAAGAAGTAAAAGGCATCCAAATCGGTACAGAAGTCAAACTCTCACTTGTTGCAGATGACATGATACTCTATATGAAAACCTAAAAGACTTCACCCCAACATTCCTAGAACTCATACAGGAATTCACAAAGTGGCAAGATATTAAATCACTGCACATAAATAAGTTACACTTCTATACACTGAGACAGGAGGAAGAGAAATTAAGGAGTCAATCCCATTTATAATTGAACCAAAACCCATAAGATATGTAGGAATAAACCTAACAATAGAGGCAAAAGATCTGTACTCAGAACACTCAATAATGAAATTGAGGAAGACACAAAGAAATGGAAAAATGTTCCATGATCATGGATTGGAAGAACAAATATTATTAAAATGTCTATGCTACCCAGAGCAATCTACACATTCAATGGAATACCTATCAAAATAGCATCAACTTTTTTTTTTTTTACAGAGGTGGAACAAATAATTCTAAAATGTGTATGGAGCCAGAAAAGAGCCTGAAGCGCCAAAGGAATGTTGAAAAAGAAAACCAAAGCTGGTGACCTCACAATGCCAGATGTCAAGCTATATTACAAAGCTGTAATCATCAAGACAGTAGGGTACTGGCACAAAAACAGACATATAGATCAAGGGAACAGAATAGAGAATCCAGAAATGGACCCTCAACTCTATGGTCAACTAATCTCTGATAAAGCAGGAAAGAATATCCAATGGAGAAAAGAGAGTGTCTTAAATAAATGGTACTGGGAAAATTGGACAGTTACATGTAGAAGAATGAAACTGGGTCATTTTCTTACACCATACACAAAAACAGACTCAAAATTGATAAAATACCTAAATATGAGACAGGAATCCATCAAAATCTTAGAGGTGAACACAAGCAGTAACCTCTGTTACCCAAGCCACACCAACTTCTTGCTAGACACGTCTCCAAAGGCAACAGAAACAAAGGCAAAAATGAACTACTGGGACTTCATCAAGATAAATATCTTTTGCACAGCAAAGGAAACAGTCAACAAAACCCAAAAGACAACCAACAGAATAGGAGAAGATATTTGCAAATGTCTTATCAAATAAAGGGCTAGTATCCAAAATCTATACAGAACTTATCAAAATCAAGACCAATACCCCAAAAAACAAAAAAATCCAGTCAAGAAATTGGCAAAAGACACGAACAGACATTTCTCCAAAGAAGACATACAAAGAGCCAACGGACATGAAAAAATGCTCAGCATCACTTGGCATCAGGGTGATACAAATCAAAACCACAATGAGATACCACCTTACACTGGTGAGAATGGCTAAAATTAAGAAGTCAGAAAATGACAGATGTTAGTGAAGATGCAAATAAAGGGAAATCCTCTTACACTTTTTGTGGGAATGCAAGCTGGTGTAGCCACCCTGGAAACCAGTATGGAGGTTTCTCAAGAAGTTGAAAATAGAGCTACCCTAGCACCCAGGAATTGCACTTCTAGGCATTTATCCCAAAGATACTAATGTAGTGATCCAAAGGGGCACCTGCACCCCAATGTTTATAGCAGCAATGTCCACAAGAGCCAAACTATGGAAAGAGCCCAGATGTCCATTGACTGATGAATGGATAAAGAAATGTGATATCTATCTATCTATCCATCTATCTATCTATCTATCTATCTATCTATCTATATATATATATATAGAGAGAGAGATAATGGAATACTACTCAACCATCAAAAATGAAATCTTGTCTTTGGCAATGACATGGATGGAATTTGAGGGTATTACACAAGGGAAATTAATCAATCAGAGAAAGACAAGTATCATATGAGGTGACTCATATGTGGAATTTAAGAAACAAAACAGAGGATCATAGGGGCAGGGAGGGAAAAATAAAACAAGATGAAATCAGAGAGGGAGAGAAGCCATAAGAAACTCTTAATCATAGGAAACAAACAGCATTGCTGGAAGGGAAGGAGATGGGAAGATGGGGTAACTGGGTGATGGACATTAAGGAGGGTATGTGATGTAATGAGCACTGGGTATTATATAAGACTGATGAATCACTGAACTCTACCTCTGAAACTAATAATACACTCTATGTTAATTAACTGAATTTAATTAAAAATAAAATTGAAAAAAAATTTAAAAAATAAATAAAAGTTGGGTTTGGAAACTCAGTCACGTGTCTGGGATAAAAATGTTCCATCACTGGCTAGCTGAACACAGAGTTCTGATGGAAACCTGGGAGACAGGAGTGATTGACTACCTTTCTCTGAGGGTTCACTGAAGAGTGTGGTGTGCAAACTTTCAGCTCTGGGGCTAGAGAGCTGTTCACCACCCTATTTATCCCACCCATCAGTGCTGAAATCCTTCAAGGAGAAAAATGGTGCCACATAGTGGAATCTGAAAGCACTTACATTGAGCCCTCGCTCTGCCCAAGGGAGGTACATTTGCAATAGGGCAGGTGCACCTGAGATTCAGTGCAACAGGCCCCTCTGCCAGAAGACCAGGAAGAACAACAGGCTCACACGAAGTTTGCTGATCATAGAGGGCTGCAAAACTTCAGCTCTTGGGGAAATCGTATATTGAATTCTTTTTTTTTTTAATTCTTTAGACATTCAGTATTATTTTTCAGTTATTTTTCTTAATTTTTCAATATTTTATTCTTTTTTTAATTTTTCTTTTTATATATACTTTATACATATATTTATTTTTTGTATATATATATATTTTTTTCCTTTCTTATTTTGGGATCTAGTTTCTTTTAACAAGCAGACCAAAACACACCCATGGTCTAGTTTTTTGTTTGTTTTGTATTGTATTGTTTCTGTTTTTGTTTGTTTGTTTTTCTGTTGTCATTGTTGTTTTCTGTTTTTCTTTCTTTTTTTCTTTTCTGGAAAAAATGAGAAGACAGAGAAATTCATCCCAAAAGAAAGAACAGGAGGTAGTACTCACTGCAAGGGATTTAATCAATATGAATTAAGTAAGATGTCTGAAATAGAATTTAAAACAACGATTATAAATATACTAGCTGGGCTTGAAGAAAACATAGAAGACACTAGAGAATCAATTCTGGTATAAATAAAAGGACTAAAACTTAGTCAGGTTGAAATTACAAATGCTATTACTGAGATTCAGTCCCAAGTGGAGGCTATAAACACAAGGATGAATGAGACAGAAGAGTGAATCAGTGATATAGAATATAAAGTGATAGAAGATAAGTAAGCTGAAAAGAAGAGAGAAAGAAAACTATTAAATCATGAAAGGAGACACAGAGAACCCAGCGATTCCATAAAGTGAAATAATATCTGAATAAAATGGGTCCTAGAAGATGAGGAGCCAGAGAAAAGGGTAGAAGGTTCATTTGAACAAATTGCAGGTGAGAACTTCCCTAATCTGGGGAAGGAAACAAGCATTCAAGTCCAGAAGACACAGAGAACTCCCCCTTAAAGTCAATAAAAATAGGTCAACACCCCCACACATAATCCTGAAGCTTGCAAATTTCAAAGATAAAGTCAAAATCCTGAAAGCAGAAAAGAAAAAGAGGTCTTAACCTACAAGCGTAGGCATTTAATGCTTGCAGCAGACCTGTCCACTGAGACCTGTCAGGTCAAAAGAGACTGGCATGAGCTATTCAATGAACTAAATGGGAAAAATATGCAGCCAGGAACACTTTGTCCTGTAAGGCTGTCATTCCAGAATAGAAGGAGAAATGAAGAGTTTCTAAGACAAAGAAAAACTAAAAGAATTTGTGAACACCAAATAACCCCTACAAGAAATATTAAAGAGGATCTTTTGGTTGAGGGAGAGCCCAAAAGTAAAAAAGACCAGAAAGGAACAGAGAAAATCTACAGGAATAGCGATTTTACAGGTAATACAATGGCACTAAATTCATGTATTTCAATAATTACTATGAATGTAAATGGACTGAATCCTCCAATCAAAAGACACAGGTATCAGAAAGGATTTAAAAAAAAAAAAGACCCATCAATATGCTGCTTACCAGAGACTAATTTTAGATCCAAAGACACCTCCAGATTGAAAGTGAGGGGATGGAGAACCATTTATCATATTAATGGACATCAAAAGAAAGCTGGAGTAGCCATCCTTATATAAGACAAACTAGATTTTAAACCAAAGACTGTACAAAGAGATGAGGAAGGACACTATAGCATAATAAAGGGGTCTATCTAACAAGAAGATCTAACAATTGCAAATATTTATACCCCTAACTGGGGAGCAGCCAAATTATATAAACCAATTAATAACAAAATTGAAGAAACTCATTAATAATAATACCATAATAGTAGTGGACTTTAACACCCCACTCACAGCAATGGAAAGATCATCTAAGCAGAAGATCAACAAGGATATAAGGGCTTTGAATGACATACTGGACCAGATGGACTTAACAGATATATTCAGAGCATTCCATCTTAAAGCAACAGAATACACATTCTTCTCTACTGCACATGGAAAATTCTCCAGAAAAGATCACATACCGGCTAACACATCAGGTCTCAACTGCTACAAAAAGACTGAGATCATACCATGCATATTTTCAGGCCACAGTACTATGAAACTTGAGGTCAACCACAAGAAAAAAATTGGAAAGACCACAAGTACATGGAGGCTAAAGAGAATATCATATTAAAGAGTGAATGGGTCAACCAGAAAATTAAAGAAGGAATAAAAAATACATGGAAGCAAATGAAAATGAAAACACATCAAAAACTGTTCAAAACTTTGGGATGCAGCAAGAAACAAGAAAAGTCTCAAATAAACAACCTCATCTTACACCTTAAGAAGCTGGAAAAAGAACAGTAAATAAAGCCTAAATCCAGCAGGAGAAGAGAAATAATAAAGATTAAAGCAGAAAACGATGATATAGAAAACAAACAAAACAAACAAAAAAACAGTAGAACGTATCAACCAAACTAGGAGCTGGCTCTTTGAAAGAATCAATAAGATTTATAAATCCCTACCCAGACATATCAAAAAGAAAGGAGAATGGACCTGAATAAATAAAATCATGAAAGAAATAGGAGAGATCATAACCAACACTGAAGAAATACAAAAAATTATGAGACTATTATGAGCACTTATATGCCAATAAATTAGGCAATCTGGAAGAAATGGATGCATTCCTAGAAACATAAACTATAAAAACTGAAACAAGAAGAAATAGAAAACAAGAACAGACCCATAACCAGCAAAGAAATTGAATCAGGGATCAAAATCTCCCAACAAACAATAGTCCCTGGCCAGATGGCTTCCCAAGGGAATTCTACCAAACATTTAAAGAAGAATTAATACCTATTCTTCTGAAGCTGTTCTAAAAAATAGAAATGGAAGGAAAACTTCCAAATTCATTCTATGAGGGCAGCATTACTTTTATTCCAAAACCAAAGACCCCACCAAAATGGAGAATTACAGATTAATGCCCCTGATGAACATGGATGCCAAAATTATCACTAAGATACTAGTTAATAGGATCCAACACTACATTAAAAGGATTATTCACCCCAACCAAGTGGGATTTATTCCTGGACTTCAGGGTGGTTCAACATCCACAAATCAATCAATGTGATACACTACATTAATAAAAGAAAGGACAAGAATCATATGATCCCCTCAATAGATGCAGAAAAAACAACTGACAAAGTACAGCATCCTTTCTTGGTAAAAATCTGCCACAATGAAGGGATAAAGGGAACAAACCACAATGTCATAAAAGCTATATATGAAAGATCCACACCTAATATCATCCTCAGTTGGGGAAAAATGGACTGCTTTTCTCCTAAGGTTAGGAACAGTACAGGGATGTCCACTCTCTCCAGTGTTATTCAACACAGTGCTAGAAGTCTTAGCCTCAGAAATTAAACAACAAAAAGAAATAAAAGGCATCCAAATTGGCAAAGAAGTCCAACTTTCACTCTTTGAAGTAGACATGGTACTCTATGTAGAAAACCTGAATGACTGCACCAAAAATTGTGAGAACTGATATAGAAATTCAGGAAAGTCACAGGATATAAAATCAATGCACAGAAGTCTTTTGCATTTCTATACACTAATAATGAAATAGCAGAAAGAGAAACCGAGTACTCGATCCCATTTACAATTGCACCAAGAACCATATCTAGGAATAAACTATCCAAAGTCATAAATGATATGTAGTCTAAAACCTGTAGAACACTCATGAAATAAATTGAGGCAGACACAAAGTAAGAAGCGCATGTGTTGTGATGAGCACTGGGTGTTCTACACAACTAATGAATTATTGAACACTACATCAAAAACTAATGATGTACTATATGGTGGCTAACTGAACATAATAATAATAAATAAATAAATAAATAAATAAATAAATAAATAAATAAATAAATTTCTATGCAGTTGTTAAAAAATGGAAAAACATTTCATGCACATGGGTTGGAAGAACAAATATGATTAAAATATCTATGCTACCCAAAGCAATCTATCCATTCAATTCAATCCTTATCAAAATGCCATCAGCATTTTTCACAAGGCTGGAATAAACAATCCTAAAATGTGTGTGGAACTAGAAAAGATGCTGAATAACCAAAGGAATATTGAAAAAGAAAACCAAAGCTGGATCCATTACAATTCCGTACTCTAAGCTGTTTTACAAAGCCACAGTCAAAAGACACATAGATCAATGTAACAGAATAGGGAACCCAGAAATGAACCCCCAACTCTATGGTCAACTACTCTTCAACAAAGCAGGAGAGAATATCCAATGGAAAAAAGACAGTCTCTTCAATAAACGGTGTTGGGAAAATTCGACAACCACATGCAAAAAATGAAACTGGACCTCTTTCTTAGACCATACACAAAACTAAATTCAAAATGGATAAAAAACCTAAATGTGAGACAGGAAACCATCAAAATCCTAGAGAACACAGACAGCCACCTCTTTGACCTTGGCTTCAACAAGTTCTTTCTAGACATGTCTCCAAAAGCAAGGGAAAAAAAAAAATCAAAAATGAACTATTGGGACTTCATCAGGATAAAAAGCTTTTGCACAACAAAGGAAACAGTCAACAAACCTGAAAGGTAACCTACAGAATTTGAGAAGACATTTAACTTATCAGATAAAGGGCTGGTATCCAAAAACTATAAAGAACTTATCAAAATCAATACCCACATCCAAAAAATAAAAAATCTACTCAGGAAATGGGCAGAAGACATGAACAGACATTTTTCTCCAAACAAGATATACAAATGACTAAGAGACACATGAAAAAATGCTCAATGTCACTTGACATCAGGGAAATACAGATCAAAACCACAGTGAGATACCACCTTACACTGGTCAGAATGGCTAAAATTAACAACTCAGGAAGCAACAGATGTTGGCAAGGATGCAGAGAAAGGGGAACCCTCTTACGTTGTTGGTGGGAATGCAAACTGGTGCTGCCACTGTGGAAAACAGTATGGGGTTACCTCAGAAAGTTAACAGTAGAACTACCCTATGACCCAGCAATTGCACTACTATGTATTTATCCAAAGGATACAAACCTAGTAATTTGAGGGAGCATATGCACACCAATGTTTATAGTATCACTACCACAATAGCCAAAATATGGAAAGAGCTCAAATGTCCATTGACTGGTGAATGTAAAAAAACAATGGTATCTATAGTTATATGTATGGAATATTACTCAACCATCAAAAATAATGAAATCTTGCCATTTTCAATGACATGGATGAAACTAGAGGCTATTATGCTAAGCGAAATAAGTAAGTCAGAGAAAGACAAATAACATATATTTCACTCATATGTGGAATTTAAAAACAGATGAACATAGGGGAAGGGAAGGAAAACTAAGTTGAAAACAGAGAGGGAAGCAAAGCATAAGATACTCTTACTTGTGGGAAGGAAACTGAGAGTTGCTGGGGGGGTGGTAGATGGTGGGAGGGGGTAACTGGATGATGAGCATTAAGGAGGGCCCTTGACATAATGAGCCCTGGGTGTTATAAGCAACTGATGAATCACTAAATTCTACACCTGAAACTTATAATACAATATATGTTACCTAAGTTTAATTTAAATTAAAAAAAATTAAAAAGAACAATGGATTTTCTGAATGTAAAAAATGATTATACATTTATTCATAATTACTTTGAATGTAAATGGACTAAATGTTCCAATTCAAAAGATGTAGGCTGACTGAATGGATAAATACCAAGACCCCTTGGGGTGCCTGGGCGGCTCAGTTGGTGAAGTGTCTGACTCTTGATTTCAACTCAGGTCATGATCTCAGGTTCTTGGGATCAAGCTTGGCATCAGGCTCCACACTTAACACAGAGTCTGCTTGGGATTCTCTCTCTCTCTCTGACCCTCCCCCTTCTCATGCTTTCTCTCTCTGTCTCTCAAATAAGTAAATAAATAAAATATTTTTTTAATAAATAAAATCTTAAAAAAAATGCAAGACCCATCTATATGGTACCCAGAAGAGATCTACTTCAGACGTAAAGACACATGCAGATTGAAAGCAAAGGGATGGAGGCACCTGGGTGGCTCAGTCGGTTAAGCATCTGCCTTTGGCTCAGGTTATGATCTCGGGGTCCTGGGATTGAGCCTCATATCAGGCTCCCTGCTCAGTGGGGAGTCTGCTTCTCCCTCTTTTTCCCACTCATGCTGTCTCTCACTATCTCTCTCTCTCTCTAATAAATAAATAAATAAAATCTTAAAAAAAAGAAAAAAAAAGAGATGGGAAAACACCGTGTAAATGGAAGCAAAAAGAAAGTTAGGAAGAAATACTTATATAGGATAAAATGTATTTTAAAACACTGTAAAAAGAGACAAAGAAGTACACTGCTTAGTGATATAGGGAAAAACCCAACAAGCAGATATAACAATTCTAAATATTTTTGCACCCAAAATGGGTGCACCTACATACATAAAGTATTAACACACCTAAAGAAATTGACAATAATACAGTACTAGTAGGGAACTTTAACACACTTATACAGGAATAAATATATCATCCAGGCAGAAAATCAACAAGGAAACTGAGGCTTTGAATGACAAATTGAACCAGATGGACCTTAGAGATTCAGAACATTCTACCCAGTGTGTGGAATGAACGGTCTTTTCAAGGGCTCATGAAATCTTCTTCCCAATAAATCACATATTATGCCACAAAGAAGTCTGAATCAATTCAGAAAGTTTGAAATCATATCATGCATCTTTTCTGACTACAATGCTTTGAAACTAGAAATCAATCAGAAAAAAATTGGAAATAACACAAATACACAGAGACTGAATAACATGCTTCTAAACAATGAGTAGGTCAAACAAATCAAAAAGGAGATAAAAAAAATACATGAAGATGGAAACCCAACAGTGGGGCACCTGAGTGGCTCAGTTGGTTAAGTGTCTGACTTTGGCTCAGGTCATGATCTCAGGGTCCTGGGATCAGATCCCATTTCAAGCTCCACACTCAGCATAGAGTCTGCGTCTCCCAACCCCTCTCCCTCTGCCCTTCCCCCCACTTGTGCTCTCTCTCTCTTTTGCAAATAGATAAATAAAAACTTAAAAAAAACAAACAAACAATAACACAACAGTAAAAGATCTTCGGGTTGCAGCAAAAGCCATTTTAAGAGGGAAGTTTATAACAATATAGGCCTACATCAAGTAGCAAGAAAAATCTCAAATAAACAGCCTAACTTTATACCTAAAGGAACTAGAAGAAGAACAAAGCCCAAAGCCAGTAGAAAAAAGGAAATAATAATGATTAGAGCAGAAATAAATGAAATAAAGACAAAACAAACAAACAAAAAAACCCCATAGAACAGATTAAATGGGAACTGTTTTTTTTAATCAACAAAATCGATAAATTTTTGGTAGACTCAACAATAAACTAAGGAGGACTCAAATAAATATAATCAGAAATGAAGGAGGAGAAATAACAACTGACACCAGAAAAATATGTAGGATTATAAGAGAAAATTATGAACCATTACATGGCATCAAATTTGGACAACGTAAAAGAAATGCATAAATTCTTAGAATCATATAACTTTCCAAAACTGAATCAGGAAGAAATAGAATATTTAAATAGACTGATTACTAGTGGTGAAATTCAATTATTAATAAAAAAGTAAAAGAACTCCTGGGGTGCCTGGGTGGCTCAGTTGTTAAGCATCTGCCTTTGGCTCAGGTCATGGTCCCAGGGTCCTGGGATTGAACCCTGCATCAGTCTCCCTCTTCCGTGGGAAGCCTCCTTCTTCCTCTCCCACTCACCCTGCTTGTGTTCCCTCTCTCACTGTGTCTCTCTCTGTCAAATAAATAAATAAAATCTTAAAAAAAAAAAACCTTCCAACAAGCAAGTTTATAACTGATAGATTCACAGTGAATACCAAATATTTAAACAAGAATTAATCTTCTTCTCAAACTATTTGAAAAAATGGAAGAGAAAGGAAATCATAAAAATTATTCTGGAAGACCAACATTACCCTGATACAAAAACCAGATAAAGAAATTACAAAAAAAAAAAAAGAAGAAAGAAAGAAAGAAAGGAATAGAAAAAAAGGAAAAATCTACAAGCCAATATCTCCGATGAACATAGATGCAAAAATTCTTAACAAAATATTAGCAAACCAAATCCACCAATACATTAAAAAATCCATTCCCCACAACCAAGTGGGATTTATTCGTGTGTTGCAAAGGTGGTTCAATATCTGTAAATCAAAGTGATATGTCACCTTAACAAACGTATACACCATATGATCATTTTAATAGATGCAGAAAAAGCATTTGATAAAGTGCAATATCTATTCATGATAAAAACTCAAGAAAGCTGGTTTAGAGACAACATACCTCAACATAAGAAAGGCCATATATAAAAATCCCATGGCTAACATCATACTCAGGTGTATGGTAACCACAAAGCAAAATCATACAATAGATACACAAATGATAAAGAGAAGGGAATCCAAGCATATTATTAGGGAAAATAATAAATTCACAAAGGAAGGAAGCAAGAGAAGAAGAACTAACAAGGAAACTACAAAACAGTCAGAAAACAATTAATAAGATGGTATTTGTAAATCCTTACCTATCAATAATTACTCTAAATAAAAATGAATTAAATTCTCCAAACAAAGGCATAAAGTGGTGGAATGGATTAAAAAACAAGACATAACTTTATGATGTTTATAAGAAACTCACTTCAGCTTTAGGGACATATATAGTCACAAAGTGAAGTGATTGAAAAACATATTCCATGCAAGTGGAAACCAAAAGGGAGCAGGGGGAACAATAATTTTATCACATATAAACTTTAAACCAAAAACAGTAAGAAAAAAAAAGGTCAGTACATAATGATAAAGGTGTCAATTTATCAAGAGTATATAACAATGGTTAAATATATAGGCAACAAACATTAGGGTACCTAAATATATTAAGTAGATATTACAAGATTTGAAGAGAGAAATAAACAACAATACTATAATAGTAGGGGACTTCAATACCCACTTTTTTTTTTAAAGATTTTATTTATTTATTTGAGAGTGAGAATGAGAGAGCATGAGGGGGGGAGGGTCAGAGGGAGAAGCAGACTCCCTGCCGAGCAGGGAGCCCGATGCGGGACTCGATCCCAGGACTCCAGGATCATGACCTGAGCCGAAGACAGTCGCTTAACCAACTGAGCCACCCAGGCGCCCCCTTCAATACCCACTTTTAACAATGTATAGAACCTCCAGACATAAAATCATCAAGGAACCATTTAATTTGAACTATATTTTAGACCAAATGGACCTAAAAGACATATACAAAACATCCCATCCAAGAGCATCAAGATACACATTCCTCTTAAGAACACATGGAACAAACTCCAGGATAGATCATATGAAAAGTCACATTATAAGTCTTAACAAATTTAAGAAAATTGAAATCATATCAAATATCTTTTCCAGTCACAATGGTATTAAACTAGAAATCAACAACCAAGAGGCAAACTGGAAAATCTACACATATGTGGAAACTCCTGAACACCTAATGGATCAATGAAGAAATGAAAACAGAAATAAAAAACAACTTTGACACAAATGGAAATGGAAACATACCAAAACATAGGATCCTGCAAAAGCAGTTCTAAGAATCAAATTCAACACAATAAATAACTACATTAAGAAAAAAAAAAGATCTCAAAAAATCTAACTACATCTCAAGGCAATAGAAAAAGAACAAACTAAGTTCAAAGTTAGATTAAGGAAATATAAAGACTAGAGCAGAATAAACTAAATAAAGACTGGGAAGACAATGGAAAATATCAATAAAATGAAGAGATTAGTTTTTGAAAAGATAAAATGGACAAAACTTTAGCTAGACTAACTGGAAAAACAGGGAAGATTCAAGTAAATTATATTATTAATGAAATAAGAGACATTACAACTGATACCACAGAGATATAAAGAGGCATAAAAGACTACTATGAACAATTATATGCCAATGAATTAAAAAATCTATAAGTGCCTGCATTTTTAGAAACATGGAACCCATCAAGAGTGAATCTTAAAAAATACATAGAGAGAATCTAAACTGACACATAGTAAGAGTAAAGGCTAGAGCAATAAAAAATCTCCCAACAAAGAAATGCCCAGTAACAAATGATTCCTCTGATGAATTGTGCCATTTATTTTTCTAAAGATTTTATTCATTTATCTGTGAGAGAGCACAAAGCAGGGGGAGCAGCAGAGGGAGAGGCAGAGGGAGAGGCAGAAACAAGCTCCCAGCTGAGCAAGGAGTCCAACACTGGACTTGATCCCAGGACCCTGGGATCATGACCTGAGCCGAAGGCAGATGCTGAACGGACTGAGCCACCCAGGTACCCCGTACCAAACATTTAAATAATTAATCCAACCCTTCTGAAACATTTTCAAAAATCCAGGGGTGACAGCATTACTGATGAGGGAGCAGAAGGCTAGCTGAGGACAGAGCACAAACTGACACCCTGCAACCTTCCTCCACCCCCACCCCAGTAAGATATGTGTGACATTCCTCTAGAAAGCTCCCAACTGTCTTAATGTTAATGCCTTGCTAGAGGGAAAAACAGCCTTAATTTGACAATGGCAAGGCCTCCAGTATCTCTTGGGTCCTCTTTAGCACATGAAAATTCTTTTTAAAACCTCCCTTTTTCCTTACCTCCCCCAACCCCATAGTACATAATCAATTGCTCCTCACAATCCCAGTGAAGCTCTTTCTGCCCACAGGTCCTGTCCTCAGGCTTTAATAAAACCACCATTTTGCACAAAAGATGTCTCAATAATTCTTTCTTGGTCAGAGGCTCCAGACCTCACCCCCCAATCCTCACCTACATTCCAAAACTACATCAATTACAACTTTGTGAGGCAAGCATTACCCTGATATCAAAGGCATATAAAGACAGTAAAAATAATGACATTGCAGGCCAATATCTCTGATGAATATGCATGTAAAAATCTTCAAGAAAATATTAGCAAACTGAATTTAACAGCATATTAAAATGATTACACACCATGAAGAAGTGAGATTCATCTCTGGGATGTAAAGACATTAAATAAACCAAAATTAGTAAATATGATACACCAAATAAATAAAATGAAAGAAAAATCTTATAATCATCTCAATAGATGCAGAAAAAACATTTGACAAAATACAACATCCTTTCATATAAAAACTCTCAAAAAATTGTCTATTAAGGAAATGTAGCTCAAGGTAATAAAAACATATATGACAAACCCATATCTTAAATCATACGTAATGTTGAAATGTTGCAAGCTTCATCTATAATCAGAAACAAAACAAGTGTGCCCACTCTTGCTGCTCCTATTCAACATAGTACTGGAAGTCCTAGCCAGAGCAATTAGTCAAAAAAAAAAAATAAATAAACCAAAATCAAGAAATAAAATTATTTGTTTGCAGATATATGATTTTATAGAAAACAAAATCCTAGAGACTCCACAAAACACTGTTGGAGCTAATCAACAGATTTAGCATAGATGCAGGATACAAAATCAACATACAGAAGTCTGTTGCATTTCTATACACTAAAAACAAAATGTCTGAAAAATAATGAAAAAAATCTAGGAGAAAGAAAGGGAGATAGCAGCATAGTAGGAGGACCCAAGAACACAACTAAATAACAGTCAGATCTTCCAAAATACCCCAGAAATCAACCTGAAGACTGACACAATAAACTCCACAACTATAGGGAGAGAAGCCACAACTAAGAAGGGAGGAATTGCAGAGATGTGGTTTAGGGGAGAAAGGGATCAAGGGTGCCACAGAGGGGAGAGAGCTGTGGTCACAGAGAAAGATGAGAGAGAGAAGAACACATAAGGGGATGCACAAGGAGAACAGATCCTCAAAGCAATGATTGGCTTAAAAATGAGAGGGGCTGAATTTTCTGAGTTCTTGCAACCTGGAAAGCTTAAAGCCTAGAGTTTTAAAGATCAACAAACTTGACTAGGATAGAGCCCCGAGGGCACTGCCCTGCTCCTGGAGAGAAGGCAGGCAAACACCTCAGGGGCAGATGGTGGAGAAATAGCGATTTGAAGAAAGCATGGGGCACACAGAGGGGGAGATTATTCACTCTTCTTAGACCCCATCCCTGAGAGGCAGCTATCACAGAGATGCTTCTCCTGGAACAAAGGAGCTGGATGGTGCCATTTACCCCCTCTGCCCCTCAGCATAAACATAGAGCCACCTGAGGGAAGCAAAACAGCAGGGACAATGACTGCCTAACCTACTTACACCAAGCCTTACACCCCTGCACTCCGGTGGGACTGCCCCTCTCAATCAAACTTGCCTCCATCCCAGTGCCCCTTCCCCAGAAAACCAGTACAAGCCCCTACCCACAATCAGTCTCTAAACCTAGGGGTTTGAAAGGTCAGCAGGATTGGCTGGGATAGAGCCCAGAGAGCACTGTGCTGTTCCTGGATAGAAGGTAGGCAAAAAGCCCTGAGGCAGACAGCACAGAAACAAGGATCTGAAAAACACCTGGTGCACACAGGGGGCCATTATTCAATTTTCTCAAAGCCCTTTCCTGAGAGGCAGCATTCACTGGGAAGACTCTTTGGGAAGAAAGGAGCTGGCTGGCACCATTTTCCTCCCGTGTCTCTCCGTATAAACACAGAACCACCCGTGGGAATCAGTTCAGTGTCAACACTGGCTGCTAACTTGCTTATACTAAACCCCCACCCCTGCACTCTGTTGGGACTGCCAATCTCAGTCAAGCTAGCCTCAGTCCCAGTACAATGGGCCACTCCCCAAGAAGAGCAGGACAAAACCCTGCACACACCATGTCTCCCAAATGGAGAGTTTTGCAGGGCTCCAATTCTAGCGGAAGTAGTATCAGGTCTCATTTCATAAGCAGACCATAATACCCAGTTAAGACTTGCCACATTCAGGCCAATGACCAAACACTGTCCATAGCAGGCAAGGAGAACCTCTGCAAAAAACTGGCCTGAAGGAGAGAGCTGCCAAAACACAAAAACAGAGTGCACACAGGACCCACAGAGACACTCCATAAAGCGCCAGGCCCTGGACACTACATGACCTCTTCACCATAAAGCCATTACTTTCAGGCGCAGGAAACATAATTGGCTTTTCAAACACAGAGAAGGCAGAGATTAGACAAAATGCAAAAATGGAAGTATTTATCCCAAATGAAAGAAAATGATAAGGCCACAGCCAGAGATCTAAATGAAACAGATATAAATAACATGCCTGAAGGAGAACTTAAAGCAACAATCATAAGGATACTAGCTGGGATTTAGAAAAGAATAAAAATGTCAGGGAGATCTTTACTGCAGAGATAAAAGATTTTAAAAAAAAAGAATAAATCATAGATGAAGAATGGAATAAATGAGATTGGAAACAGGCTTGATGCAATGAACAGCAGGCTGGCAGAAACAGAGAAAGAATAAGTGACCTAGAAGACAAAATAATGGAAAGCTGAACAAAATAGAGAAAGAAGAATTATGCAACACAAGAATAGACTTAGGGAATTCAATGACTCAGTCAAGTGTAATAGCATTCATATTATAGGAGCCCCAGAAGAAGCACAGAGAAAAAGAAGGAAGAATTTTTATTTGAACAAATCATAACTGAAAACTTCCCCAATCTCAGGAAGGAAATAGTGATTCAGATGCAGGAGGCACAGAGAACTCCCATTAGAATCAACAAAAGGAGGCCAACACCAAGATATATTGAAATTAAATTTGCAAAATATAGTGATAAAGAAAATCATAAAACAACAAGACCAAAAAAAAGTCCTTATCTTACAGGAGAAGACACATTATGCTAGCTGGAGATTTCTCAACAGAGATTTGGCAAATCATAAGGGAGGGGCATGATATATTCAAAGTGCTGAATGGGGTAAATCTGCAACCAAACATAAACAACAATTCTATCATTTAGAATAGAAAGAAAGATAGTTTCCCAGACAAACAAGAACTAAAGGAGTTTGTGATCACTAAACCAGCCCTGCAAGAAATATTAAAGGGGACTCTTGAAGAAAGAGAAAGACCAAAAGTGACAAAGACAAGAATGAATCAGAGAAAATATCCAGAAACAATGACAAAACAAGTAATTAAATGGCAATAAATACATATCTATCAATAATGGCTTTGAATATAAATGGACTAAACTCCAATCAAAGGATATAAGGTATCAGAATGGATGAACAAAACCCATCTATAGTCTGCCTACAACAGACTCATATTAGATTTAAAGAAACCTACATATTAAAAGGGAGGGGATGGTAAAACATTTATTATGCAAATGGATGTCAAAAGAAAACCAGAGTAACCATACTTATATCAGCAACTAGACGTTAAGACAAAGACTGTAACAAGAAATAAAGGAGGTCAGTATATCATAACAAAGAGGACAATCCAATAAGAAGAGATAACAATTGTAAATGTTTATGCACCCAACATGGGAGCACCCAAATATATGAAACAATTAATAACTAACATAAAGAAACTAATTGATAATAATACAATAATAGTAGAGGATTTTAACACCCCACTTACATCAATAGACAGATCATGTAAACAGAAAATCAACAAAAAAATGGCTTTGAATGACACAATGCACCAGATGGATTTCACAGATATAATCAGAACATTTCAACTATATGGAGGATAAACAACATGCTACTAACTAATGAATGGGTCAGCCAGGAAGTCATAGAAGAAATAAAAAAATAAATAGAAACAAATGAAAATGAAAACATGTTGGGATGTAGCAAAAGTGGGCCTAAGAGGGAAGTACATGGCCTACTTCAGGAATCAAGAAATTTCTTAAATAAAAAAACCTAACCTTACACCTAAGCGTGGTAGAAAAGAACAACAAACAAAGGCTAATGCTGGCAGAAGGAAGTAAATGATAATTAGAGAAGAAATAAATGTTAGATAAACTAAAAAAAAAAAAACCAATAGAACAGATCAATGAAACCAGAAGCTGCTTCTTTGAAAAAATTAATGAAATTGTTATACCTTTAGACAGACTTTTCAAAAACACAGAAAGAATCCAAATACATAAAATCACAGAGAGAAGAGAAACAACAACCAACACAACAGAAATACAAAACTTATAATGGAATATTATGAATAACTACACAAATTTGAAAACCTGGAAGAAATGGATAAATTCCTAGAAACATATAAACTACCAAAACTGAAACAGGAAGAAAAAGAAAACTTACAAAGACCAGCAAGTAGCAAAAAATTAATTCAGTAATCAAAAACTCCAAACATACAAAAAGTTCACAACCACATGGCTTCTATAGGCAAATTTTACCAAACATTTAAAGAAGAGTTAATGGTTATTCTTCTCAAACTATGCCAAAAAGTAGAAAAAGAATGAAAACTTCCAAAATCATTCTATGAAGCCAGCATTACCCTGCTACCAAAATCTGAGAAAGACTCCACTAAAAAAGAGAACTACACGCCAATATCCCTGATGGACACATATGCAAAAATTCTCAATAAAATACTAGGAAAACAAATCCAACATTACATTAAAAAAATCATTCACCACAATCAACAGGGATTTATTTGTGGGTTGCCAGTTTGTTTCAATATTCTCCAATCAGTCAACTTTATAAACCACATTAAGGAGTGCCTGGGTGGCTCAGTCGGTTAAGCATCTGACTCTTGATTTCAGCTCAGGTCATGATTTCAGGGTTGCAAGATTGAGCCCGGTGTTGGGCCCTGCACTCAGTACAGAGTATGCTTGAGATTCTCTCTCTCCCTCCCCCTCTGCCCCTCTACTTCTCCCGGCTTCTCCTTCTCAAAAAAAAAAACACTAATAAAAGAAAGGATAAAAACCATACTACCTTTTCAATAGATGCTGAAAAAACATTCAACAAAGTATAACATTGATTCATAATAAAAGTCTTCAACAAAGTAGGTTTAGAAGGAACATACCTCTCATAATAAGGTCATTTTTGAAAAACTCACAGGTAATATCATCCTCAATGGGGAAAAACTGAGAGCTTTTCCTCTATGGTCAAGAACAAGACAGGGATGTCCACTCTCACAACTGTTATTTAACATAGTAATGGAAGTCCTAACTACAGCAATTAGACAACAAAAAGAAATACAAGGCATCTGAATCAGCAAGAGAGAAGTAAAACTTCCATTATTTGTAGATGACCTGATACTCTGTATAAAAACCCAAAAGACTTCACCAAAGACTTTCTAGAAATGATACACAAATTCAGTACAGTCAGAGGATAAAAATCAGCATACAGAAATCTGCTGCATTTCTATATATGAATAATGAAGCAGCAGAAAGTTAAATTAAGGAATTAATCCCACTTGCAAATGCACCAAAAATGATAAGATACCTACGAATAAACCTAACCAAAGAGGTGAAAGACCTGTGCCCTGAAAACTATAAAACACTGGTGAAAGAAATTGAAGATAACACAAAGGAATGGAAAGACATTCCTTGCTCATGGATGGGAAGAACCAATATTCTTAAAATGTGTCTACTACCCAAATCAATCTACACCTTTCATGCAATCCCTATCAAAATACCAACAGCATTTTTCACAGAGCTACAACAATCATAAAATTTGTATAGAACCACACATGACCCTGAATAGCCAAATGATCTTGAAAATGAAAAGCAAAGCTGGAGGCATCACACTTCCAGATTTCAAATTATATTACAAAGCTGTAGTGATCAATGCAGTATGGTACTGCCACAAAAATATACACATAGATCAATAGCACAGAATAGAAAACCCTGAAATAAACCCACAACTATATGGACAATTAATCTTCGACCAAGCAGGAAAGAATATCCAATGGGGAAAAGACATTCTCTTCAAAAACAGTGCTGGGTAAACTGGACAGCAACATGCAAAATAGTGAAACTACACCACTTTCTTACACCATACACAGAAATAAATTCAAAATGCACCCCGATGTTTATATCAGCAATGTCCACAATAGCCAAACTATGGAAAGAGCCAAGATGTCCATAGACAGATGAATGGATAAAGAAGATGTAGTATATATATACAATGGAATAATATGCAGCCATCAAAAGGAATAAAATCTTGCCATTTGCAAGGACGTGGATAGAACTGGAGAGTTATGCTGAGTGAAATAAGTCAATCAGAGAAAGACGTGTATCATATGACCTCACTGATATGAGGAATTCTTAATCTCAGGAAACAAACTGAGGGTTGCTGGAGTGGTGGGGGGTGGGAGGGATGGGGTGGCTGGGTGATAGACATTGGGGAGGGTATGTGCTATGGTGAGCGCTGTGAATTGTGCAAGACTGTTGAATCACAGATCTGTACCTCTGAAACAAATAATACAATATATGTCAAAAAAAATAAAAGAAGAAGAAGAAGAAGATAGCAGGAGGGGAAGAATGAAGGGGGGGGAAATTGGAGGGGGAGACAAACCATGAGAGATGATGGACTCTGAAAAACAAACTGAGGGTTCTAGAGGGGAGGGGGTGGGAGGATGGGTTAGCCTGGTGATGGGTATTAAAGAGGTCATGTTCTGCATGGAGCACTGGGTGTTATACACAAACAATGAATCATGGAACAGTACATCAAAAACTAAGGATGTAATGTATGGTGATTAACATAACAATAAAAAATTTTTAAAAAAGAACTTCAGCATCAGAAACAAACAAACAAAAAGATCTAAATATGAGACTTGAAACCATCAAAATCCTGGAGGAGAACACAATCAGTAACCTCTTTGACATCAGCCATAGCAACTTCTTACTACATATGTCTCCTGAGGGAAGGGATACAAAAGCAAAAATAAAGTGTTGTGACTTCATCAAACTGAAAAGCTTCTACACAGCGAAGGAAACAATCAACAAAACTAAAAGGCAACTATGGGATGGGAGAAGATAGTTGCAAATTATGTATCATTTTTTTAATTCAAATTAAACTTAGTTAACATATATTGTATTATTAGTTTCAGAGGTAGAATTTAGTGATTACTCAGTTGCATATAACACCCAGTGCTCAATACATCAAGTGCCCTCCTTAATGTCCATCACCCAGTTACCAAATCCTTCCACCCACCTTCCCTCCAGCAACCCTCAGTTTGTTTCCTATAGGTAAGAGTCTCTTGGTTATCTGATAAAGGATTAATATCCAAAATATATAAAGAACTTATAAAACTTAACACCCCAAAATTGAATAATCTAATTCAAAAAGGAGTAGAAAACTTGAATAGACATTTTACCAAGGAAGACATACACATGGCCAAAAGATACATGAAAAGATGTCAACATCACTCATCATCAGGGAAATACAAATCAAAACTCTGATGTGATATCACCGGACACCTACCAGAATGGTTTAAATCAACAACACAAGAAACAAGTTTTGACAAAGATGTGGAGAAAGGAGAACCCTCTTACATTGTTGGTGGGAATGCAAACAGGTGCAGCCCCTCTGAAAAACACTATGGAGGTTCCTCAAAAGTTAAAAATAAAACTACCCTACGATCCAGCAATTGCACTACTAGGTATTTATCCAAAGAATAGAAAAATACTAATTCAAAGGGATTGAAGTGCCCCTATGTTTATAGCAGCATTATGTACAATAGCCAAATTATGAAAGCAGTGTAAGTGCCCATCGATATATGAATGAATAAAGAAGTTTCATATATATAATGGAATCTTATTCAGCCATAAAAAAGAATGAAATCTTGCCATTACAATGATGTGGATGGAGCTAGAGAGTATTATGCTAAGCAAAATAAGTCAGTCAGAGAAAGACAAATACTATATGATATCACTCATATGTGGAAGTTAAGAAATAAAACAAATGAGCAAAGGAAAAAAGAGATAGGCAAACCAAGGAACATACTCTTAATTACAGACAAAAAATTGATGGTTACCAGAGCAGAGTTGAGCAAGGAGAAGGATTAAATAGGT
This sequence comes from Neomonachus schauinslandi, assembly GCF_002201575.2. Lineage (NCBI taxonomy): Eukaryota > Metazoa > Chordata > Mammalia > Carnivora > Phocidae > Neomonachus > Neomonachus schauinslandi. The sequence continues at coordinate 58,797,066 of NC_058419.1, forward strand.
GATAGGGATTAAGGAGTGCAGATCTTGGGATGAGCACCAGGTGTTACAAAAATGTAAGTGTTGAATCAGTAAATTTTAAACCTGAACTTAATATCACACTGTATGTTAACTAACAGGAATTTAAATAAAAATAAAAAAAATAAAATAAAAGTAAACAATCTAATTCAGAATACTTAAAAACCATAAAATTCTTACAAATATATTTAACCAAGGAAAATAAATATTTGTACATTGAAAATATTCAGACATTGATGAAAGGAAATGAAGACACAAATAACTGGAAAGATATCCCAAGTTCATGGATCAGTAGAATAATATTGTTAAAATGCCAATACTACCAAATCCATCTATAGATTAAATGCAATCCTGATCAAAATTCCAATAGAATTTTTCCACAGAAATAGAACTAACAATCCTAAAATTTGTATGAAGTACAAAAGACTATGAATAGCCAAAACAGTCCTGAGAAAGAGGGATAATGCTGGAGATATCACTACCTGATTGCAAACTAGAGTACAAAGGTATGGTAATTAAAACAGTATGGTATTGGAATAAAAATAGAAACATAGACCAATGGAATGTAATGAAGAACAGAGAAATAAACCCATGCATACTTAATCAATTAATTATTTATGAGGGCACCAATGGATCATCTCTTCAATAAATGGTTCTGGGAAAAGTAGATATCCACATGCAAAGGAATAAAAGAGGAACCTTATCTCACACAAATCACAAAAATTAACTTGAAATGGGGGGCGCCTGGGTGGCTCAGTCGTTAGGCATCTGCTTTTGGCCCAGGTCGTGGTCCCAGGGTCCAGGGATCAAGCCCCACATCAGGCTCCCTGCTCAGTGGGAAGCCTGCTTCTCCGTCTCCCACTCCCCCTGCTTGTGTTCCCTCTCGCTGTTTCTCTCTCTGTCAAATAAATGAATAAAATCTTTTAAAAAAATAACTTGAAATGGGATAAAAACTTAAACATAAGATCTGAAACTTTTCAACTCATAGAAGAAAACATAGGAAAAACGATCTTTGATATGCCCTTGACATTGATTTTTTTGGATATGCCACCAAAAGTTCAGGCAACAAAAGGAAATATAAATCTGTAGGACTATATAAAACTTATCTTCTGCATGGCAAATGAACAATTGATAATATTGAAAAGCAGATGTTGAAAGGGAGAAAATATTTGCAAGCCAATTATCTGATGAGGGTTTAATATCAATAATATTTAGGTAACTTACACAACTCAATATTAAAATAGTAAATTGATCAAAAAATGGACAAAGTACCTGAATAGACATTTTTCAAAGAAGGCATACAAACGGTCAACAGGTATATAGAAGGATGCACCAAATGTATAAGCAAAAAACAAAATAAAATGAAACTACATCACACTGAAAGCTTCTGCACATCAAAAGGAAAAAAAAAATAATTGGAATGGAAAGGGAGCATATGGAATGGGACAAAATATTTGGAAACCGGCTATCTGATAAGAGGTTATAAAATATATGAGGAGCTCATAAAACTCAATGGAAAAAAAATAAGGTGAGGTGAGGCTGTGAAGAAAAGGGAACCTTTGTGCACTCTAGACACAAATGTAAATTGGTACACTCACTATGGACAACAGGATGAGGTTCTTCAGTAGTTAAAAATAGACGGGGCACCTGGGTGGCTCAGTCGATTTAGCCCCTTTGGCTCAGGTCATGATCCCAAGGTCCTGGGATTGAGTCTCACATCAGGCTCCCTGCTCAGTGGGGAGCTTGCTTCTTCCTCTTCTCCCTGCCTGTGCTCTCTCTCTCTCTCTCTCTCTCTCTCTCTCTCATTCAAAAAAATAAAATAAATAAAAAATCTTTAAAAATAATATTAAAAATAGAACTACCATATGATATAGCAACCCCACTTCTGGGTATATATCCAAAGGAAATCAAATCACTCTATGAAAGATGATAGATGATAGATAAATAGATAGATAGGTGATAGATTAGATATAGATATAGATATAGATGATATAGATATATAGTTCTCCCATGAGAAAGAAGGAAGTCCTGCCATTTATGACAATAGAGATGGACCCTGAGGATATTATTTTAAGTAAAATAAATTAGAAAGACAATACTGTATGATCTCATATATAGATTGTAAAGAGGCTGAACTTATAGAAACTGTACAGTGGTGATTGCCTGAAGCTGGGCAAGGGGAAATGCAGAGATGTTGTTCAAATGGTACAAACTTCCAGTTATAAGATGAATATATAGTGGGGATCTAATGTACAGTGCAGTGACTATAGTTAACAATGCTGTATTATATACTTGAAATTTCATGAGAGTAGACCTCAAATATTCTCACCACAAAATAAGAACTGGTAATTATATGATGTATGGAGGTATTAACTAAACCTACCATTGTCATAATTTTGCAATGCATATGAGCATCAAATCATCACACTGTACACCTCAAACATACACAATTATATGTCAGTTATGTTTCAATAAACCCAAAGAAAAAAGATTAAAAAACGAGGATGCAGAAGATAAGTTAATTATAGGAGCCATATCCTTAAGTAGGGAAAAAAATCCAGTGCCCAGTGTTGTGAGTTGAATTGTGTTGCCCATAAAATATATTCAAGTCCTATCATTTGGTACCTGTGAAATTGACCTTATTTGGAAACAGGGTATTTGCAGATGTAATATAGTTTAGAAGAGGTCATACTGGATTAGGATGGGCTCTCATACAATGACTGGTGTTCTTATGAGAAGAAGGAAATTTGGACACAGACACAGACAGGGAGAGTGTGCCATGTGATGATGGAGGCAGAGATTGGGATGATGTATCTACCATCCAAGGAATGCCAGTGATGGCCAGAAACTGCCAGAAGCTAGGAGAGTCATGGGACAGATTCTTCCTCAGAGCCTCAAGGAGCCCATACTTCTGACATCTTGATTTTGGTCTTTTAGCTTCCAGAAATGTGAGACAATAAACCTCTAATGTTTTAAGCTAGCTAGTTTGTGGTAATTTGTTTCAGCAGCCCTAGGAAACTAATACACCTTAAGTTATATTTAGATATGATCAAGAAGAGGGTATCTACTCCAATAGGAGGAAGGAAGGAAAAAGGGTAGTAAAGATACATATAGACTAGGATATTTAGTTGTGGCAATGGTGAAAATTTCCCCTATTTGTCTCTATTAACCAAGAGTGGGGTGGAAAAAATCTATTGTAAATTTAAGAGAAAAAAATGTAAGACATAGTCATCTTAAAGGAGAGATTTAAACAGATGAGAAAACTTTAATATCATTGCTGGATATCATTAATGGCCCACTTGCAGTTTGACATTATAAATTAAATTGAAGCCAATTGTCATGGTTACATGGTTTTCCTCAACCATATTCAGCTTGCAAAGGTACTACTGAGGAATAATGGGGAAGATGGATTTATCTAAAATTAGGGTTTTGTCAAAGAAATGTCAAAAGGAGAGTGGGTAAAGGGGATTGAAGATGTATGCCGGAAATTATTTGTATTGGTTCACCATGAACCTGTAAGAACCTAAAATAGGTAAGGATCTATAAAGGTAAGAATATAAGTAAAGCCATGGGGAAAGGACTAATGAGCAATAGTTCAAAGGTGCTAAGATCAATAGTAGGTCTTATTGGGGTAGAAGAATTGTTGGAATGTGGGTATTAGATGTACCTGAAGCAGTGGTTGGAAAATGAAATGTTTGAAATTAAGATTTTGGAGGGATATGAATAGGAGTGAATCACTGAAATAAGATGGAAGGCAAGATAATTTGAGAAAATAAAGTCAAATAATTGAGATGTTAGGATATGTGAATGATTATCTACATCTTAAAATTACCAGGGATTAAGGCAAGAGGGAATGGCAGTGGGCCAGACAGAAAATCATAGCAAAATAAAGGGAATGACCTGGGAGTTACTAGATGAATATAACAAGGAAAGGTAGCAGATGATATACTCTGATGACATGAGATTCAAAGCTGGCTATTTGTAGGGAGTAAGGATGTAGAATGAGTTGGAAATGCCATTGAGGAACCAAGCATACATCTACTGCACCTCTGGATCCAGTGGTAGGAAGGGATGTGGAAAGGAAAATATCTCCTACTCAAAAGGGCCTCAGGAAAAGGAGTGTATTTGAGAAAAAGCCAAGTTTCAGAGAGCAAGAAAGTGGAGATATTCAGATAAGAGGCAGAGGAGGATATAGAAGACTTTGCTGATGACAGTGTGTTTCAGAGATAATACCCAATGGTGATGTAATCCTGAAGCCTTTATGATGTAAGAGGAAAGATGAGATGTAGGCAGCACCAAACTAGAAATATCTTTCTAAAAGCACTAGGAGCTCAATTTTAATTTCTAGATCAAATCATTCTTTTTCTTTCTTTCACAGTGTATTGAAATTTCTGATTTTAAAAGTAATTCATACTCATTGAAAAACATCCAAACATCACAAAAATGTATCATTAAAAAGGAAATATCCCTTTAGTTTTTTTTTTTAGAAATTGAATTTCTGAGTCAAAGATTTTCTAAATTTTCTTCTCATAAATGAGATTGTACACCTTTTCATATGTTTACTGACCATTCACATTTCTTTTACTATAAAATACCTGTTTATAACTTTCAACTGTTTTTATGTCACCTTAAGTATATCTTTCTTATTGATTTTTATCTGCTTTTTATATTAGATTGTACCATAAGAAATTTCCATTTTTGTAGGTAAAAATTGGTTGAATACTGATAATCTCTTATGGTTCAGCTAATACACATGGCTATTAGCTGGTGGCTCCAAATCAATATGTTCTATAATATCCTAATTTTTGTATTATTTCAGCAATATTCCTTTAGAGGAGATCAACTTTTAAAGACCAACACTGAAAGATGTGGCCACTAAAGCCTGAAGAAATACTATTGTTTAATTCCATGTTAATAATATTCATCATCCGCTTAATGACTCCTTTTAAAAGTCAACTCATTATACATTCTTTTATTGGAAACAACACTAAGTCTTCCTTTTTATCAGAGCAAAGGAATCTAATTTTCCTTTTACATAAAATTAAGCATATCAAAGTTGTATAATAAAGTCTTACTACATTGTATCCTGCTTTACATTTTAAGTGCCTTCATACATATTAATTACTTCCCTTCTCCTTAAAATAAGATGTGATTATAAGCACACACACACACACACACACACACACACACACACTGGTTAAGACTATGCAACTATTTCATGAAAAACCCTGAAGTAGCTAAATCTCAAAGCAAAACACCCAAGATATTGTTGAAAATTTCATACCTCTGTTTAAAATTTTAATCTACAAATAAAATTACCATGAGAGAAACATTATTTAAATGTTTAAATTTAAAACATTTAAAAATATGTTGCTAAGTTGAGCATGTTAGTCATTAAAAATACTAAAAAAGTATTAAATGAAATACTTACAGTCTTGGAAGAGACATTTCCCCTGCCTATATGTTGCCAGGACTTTAGCATTGTAAATTCAGTGGTAATGTTGAGTGATGACATCATAAAGACACTGCGAATAACAGGAAGTTGAAGGGAAAAGACAGACTAATTATATTTTACAATGTATAGATGCTTCTGAAATCCATTCTAAAATTGTAGCTGTGTTTACACACAATATTTTACAGCTTGAACTGAGAGAATCAGGCATTTTTTTCATTGATTGAACCTATTTGGTTGTTTAATAAATATCTAATTATTTGATATCAGACTATTTTAATGCTAGTTTTGAGCATGTATGTATATGTGTGCATGAAAAGGCTATAGGGACTGAAAGGAAAATAAAAGAATATAAACATTCCTCTATAAAGAGCAACTTTAATCCTGTACATTTCCTTCACATTCAGACTTCTCCCCCTAAAAACCATATATATGCTCACAGTAATATTTTTTCAAAATAACGAATCTAATTTCTTCTTAGATGTGTAAATTACACAAAGGTACAATGCCTATTAAAATTGTACCAAAATGTCTTTAAAATGTTTTATTTCTCCCAAACCTAAAAACAATTACTGTTATGTATAGAGTTATGTTAAAACCAGTTATCATATTCTACTTGGCAAGAAATTTGCAAATATGAGCTTTTTGTTATATAAAATGGAAACTCAATTCCCTAGGTAAGGATATGTACTGGAAAAAAAAAATTGTATCTTATGTGTTCAGATAACAAAAAATGAGAATCTTCTTGGCCCCAAGATGAGAAGTAATTCATTAGTTATTCTCATTTTCACCACTTTTTTGTCATTAATTTTAAATTTATTTTTGAAAGTGTATATTTCTTATGTAATACCCTATTTCATTTTTAGGAAATAAAAGGAAAATGTGATCCAAGACACCAAGTTATTTTCACTTGAGCAGTGCTATGCAGTCTCAGAATCCTTTCATTAGCCAAAATGAGCTTAAAAGCCCATTAAACATATTAACTTTTGAAGCAAAGTAATACAAAGCCACTCAACTTGTAAGCCAAGAATGGACCACAATCAGTAAAGCAATAAAAGTAACACTAACTATGTGTAAAGAGCCTTGAAAAATGTTCCTACCCTGAAGCCCAGTAATTCTACTTCTAGAAATGCAACCTAAGTAACTTATTATTTCAGCACAAATATGTTTACTATAGTTGTACATAAAATTTTAAAATTTGGAAACACTCTAGATGTCTAAGATTAGGGAATAGTTTTAATAAATCTCTATATTACAACTCCATGAAGGTAGGAATCATGTTTGTTTTGTTCATCAATATATCCCTAGCATTTGCGTGAAAAAAAATAATAAACAGGAACATAGAACTATACATACAGTTTGATATCTACTATATAAATCAAATGTATTTATTGTGAAAAGAAAGACAGTTAAACATATCAAAACGCTGAAAGTGGGATATGGATGATTTTATTTTCTGCATATCAAGTTTTACACTTAAAGCTTCCTACAAAATATGTATATATTGATAAGCAAAAATGCAATAACGAAAATATATGTAAAGCATTGCAAGTACAAATAGAAATAATATATGGGACATTTATATTCTTGGATTATTGGGGCTGATTAGAAAATAAGCATTACTTTTGAAAGACTGTTGAAGAGGGTGCCTTGGTGGCTCAGTCTGTAGGACTCCCAACTCTTGGTTTTGGCTGGGTTAATGATCTCATGGGTCATGTGATCGAGCCCCCCCCCCCCCCCCCCCCCGTCAGGCTCTGCACTCAGTGGGAGTCTGATTGAAGATTCTCTTCCTCTGCCCTCCCCTTACTTTTGTGCTCTCTCTCTTTCATTCTCTCTCTAAATAAATCTTTAAAAAAAAAAGACTGTTGAGACAAGCCAATTAACAAAAAAATCTTAATTAATGACTGCTTTTTTAAACTTACCTGTTAAATTAATTAAAATAGTCAAATTGACATATAAATACAGCTTCAATGGATTAAAAATTACTGTAAAAATTTCCAAGAGTCACTTAAGGAAAATTAACTAATATCTATGAGGATATAAAGCTATAAAGTATAAATGGCTTATGTTAACTTATGTGAAGAGTGTGATTAGAGTTTTGATTTTTATTTGTACATATTACTATTGATTTGAAGTTTTAATCATAAGGAAGAAAATTAGTGGCAAGAAGAACCAGAGAAGAGCCTTGTTGTAAGCACTAGGAAAGATCTGGGGCCCAAGTAGAGTACATGACCTGTACAACCCCCAACAAAGGCAATACTGAGGCTGGTTGTCTCCTCTCTTTCTCTTTTGTCCACATGGGTTTCCTTTTTTTTTTTCCTACCTCAGATTATTCCCAGATTTTTTTTTAAATGAGATATACAGCAGGGAAGAATGAAAGCATATGCACATCTACAATGAGATTTGGCTTGGATTCTGGACTTCTTTCCAAGAATGACCTTGAGCTTTGAAGAAGAAAAAATATTTTCTTTTTTTTTCAGTCACCAATTTTAGTCTTTAACAACATTCACACACAGATTAGCAGGAGATCTCAACATCAATTGAATCTGAAGCCCCCCTACCATTTTCTCCCCTATCTGGCCCTCCCTGCCACTCTCTTTTATTTTTTTCTGTAGCACTTATTACATTCTATATAACTTATTTGTTTATTGTTTATCATCCACCACTAGAATATAAAGCCCATGGGGGCAGGAATTTTTGTTTGTTTTATTTACTGATGTATCTCCAGTGCCTAAAATAGTGCCTGGCAAATAGATGACACTGACATTTTTATCGAATGAGCAAATAAAAGCTATAATTTTTTATTATATGAGGAAATGTTGGCTATCTCAGGTATTTTCTTTCACTAAGGAAGCATCATTAACGTCTGTAGCCACTGAAAAGCTAAGATTGAAATGATCAAAAAACTGCAACCTAATAGTAATAGGACTAAATTGGCCATTTATTTTGAGCCAAAATTTATGACTATGTTGCATTTTCATTTTGCACTGGTCCCCTGCTGGTCCTGGTGGTAAGGGTGGAAGTGTTTTGAAGGGATATGCTTGGGAATAAATACATACTAAATTGGAATTCAGGAAACCAGTGTTCAGATGTTGACTTTGTCACTAATCATATGGCCCTGGATAAGCTAACTAAATTTTCCTTGGTGTCTCAATCTGTAATAGGGATAGATAAGATAGTTCACCTGGGAAGACACAGACTGTTAAAGATCTAGGAGGGTAGTAATCAAGTGATCCAGAGCCATATTCCACATTTCAAAAACTGAGATAGGTTGCATTCTGTGTTAATATATTTTATGTAAAGCAATATGAATGTTTTTGTATGTAATATATTGATCCAGTAAGGTAATACCACTATTTCATACTGATCAGACATTCTGATTGGCAATCATATGTAATAATTGTTAATAATACAAAGTTATGGAATTCAGCATTTAATGTAAAAAATAAAATCTAAAATGACCCTTCTGCCCCTATTCCTACATTACCTAGGATGTTCTAGTATGTTAAAGGGAGTCTGGTATCTCCATCTAGTTAGAATAGTCGTTTTCAAATCTTAATCTTCAATCGTTTATGAGGACACTCTCAAATTTTGATCAATAGATAATATAAATGATTGTAACAAGTGAGGATGCACACTTCAAGTCTTGTCAAAAGGGACCTTGAAGTGAGTGAATCATCTGATATTGAGTGGAAAAAACTTTGCAGCAAATTAAAAGGGGCAAATTGAGATATCAAATTTGAACCAACAATCTTGTATTTCCTGGAACATGCAACACAAGCCCTACATGAAGGTAAGGCTATTTCTGTTTTTTGCTGTAGTTGTTAATAATTTAAACTCCATGCTTAGCAGAGTGCTGCTTCAAGTAGGTACTCAACAAATATTTGTTTAATGGATAAATATGTAAGAGAATGTATGATCAGGAAAGAGTTATAGTTAGTTAGAGATAAAGGGCTGACATGCAACAATTTAAATAGTACAAAAGTGGATATTTTATAGATTGTGAGTGACATTCAGTATTAGATTAGTTATTTGCAATTATTGTGGTCTTGTATAGCTTTAGTTAGAATCTTTTATTTGAAACATGTGCTCAGAAATCCTCATTTTCAGATGTGAGGGTGATCTGGCTGTGACATCTGTCACCCCACTGCTAACCAGGATTGATTCAGCTGATCTGTCTGGCTAGGCAGGTGTCCTGTTCCTTCCTCACCACTCCATGTGCAACCCACTGGAAGCTGCACACTAGGTCAAAAAGGAGGACATTTCCTAATAGAGGAGGACCATTCTTTGCTGCAGGGTATGGGAGTAGTTGTCCTCCCCTCTAGAACCTCCAAACAAGCTCTCAAGGTCCATTTGTAGGAGAATGTAGGGTAGTTAAACTTCCAAAACTCCAGACACATCCAAATGAGGTGCTGCATGTGGCAGTCTGCTTTTCTTTAAAACAAAAAAAAATCTCATTTTCAAATGTGTGCTATAAACACATGTACACACAATACTGTGAATCATAGAATCAGAATAACTTGTCTTTCAAAAAAGGAAATTTTCTTTTTTTTAAATTTTTTTATTGTTATGTTAATCCCCATACATTACATCATTAGTTCTAGATGTAGTGTTCCATGATTCATTGTTTGTGCATAACACCCAGTGCTCCATGCAGAACATGCCCTCTTTAATACCAATCACCAGGCTAACCCATCCTCCCACCCCCCTCCCCTCTAGAACCCTCAGTTTGTTTTTCAGGGTCCATCATCTCTCACGGTTCGTCTACCCCTCCAAATTCCCCCCCTTCATTCTTCCCCTCCTGCTATCTTCTTTTTTTTTCTTCTTAACATATGTTGCATTATTTGTTTCAGAGGTACAGATCTGAGATTCAACAGTCTTACACAATTCACAGCACTTACCAGAGCACATACCCTCCCCAGTGTCTATCACCCAGTCACCCCATCCCTCACACCCCACCCCCCACTCCAGGACACTCAGTTTCTTTCCTGAGATTAAGAATTCCTCATATCAGTGAGGTCATATGATACATGTCTTTCTGTGTTTGAGTTATTTTGCTCAGCATAGTACCCTCCAGTTCCATCCACGTTGTTGCAAATGGCAAGATCTCATTCCTTTGGATGGCTGCATAATATTCCATTGTATATATATACCACTTCTTCTTTATCCATTCATCTGTTGATGGACAACTTGGCTCTTTCCACAGTTTGGCTATTGTGGACATTGCTGCTATAAACATCGGGGTGCACGTACCCTTTCGGATCCCTACTTTTGTATCTTTGGGGTAAATACCCAGTAGTGCAATGGCTACATCATACAGTAGCTCTATTTTCAACTTTTTGAGGAACCTCCATACTGTTTTCAGAGTGGCTGCACCAGCTTGCATTTCCACCAACAGTGTAGGAGGGTTCGCCTTTCTCCGCATCCCCGCCAACATCTGTCATTTCCTGACTTGTTAATTTTAGCCATTCTGACTGGTGTGAGGTGGTATCTCATTGAGGTTTTGATTTGGATTTCCCTGATGCCGAGCGATGTTGAGCACTTTTTCATGTGTCTGTTGGCCATTTGGATGTCTTCTTTGGAGAAATGTCTGTTCATGTCTTCTGCCCATTTCTTGATTGGGTCATTTGTTCTTTGGGTGTTGAGTTTGATAAGTTCTTTATAGATTTTGGATACTAGCCCTTTATCTGATATGTCATTTGCCAATATCTTCTCCCATTCTGTCGGTTGTCTTTTGGTTTTGTTGACTGTTTCCTTTGCTTTGCAAAAGCTTTTTATCTTGAAGAAATCCCAATAGTTCTTTTTTGCCCTTGCTTCCCTTGCCTTTGGCGATGTTTCTAGGAAGAAGTTGCTGCGGTTGAGGTCGAAGAGGTTGCTGCCTGTGTTCTCCTTTAGGATGTTGATGGACTCCTGTCTCACATTGAGGTCTTTCAACCATTTGGAGTCTATTTTTGTGTGTGGTGTAAGGAAATGGTCCAGTTTCATTCTTCTGCATGTGGCTATCCAATTTTCCCAACACCATTTGTTGAAGAGACTGTCTTTATCCATTGGACATTCTTTCCTGCTTTGTCAAAGATGAGTTGACCATAGAGTTGAGGGTCCATTTCTGGGCTCTCTATTCTGTTCCATTGATCTATGTGTCTGTTTTTGTGCCAGTACCATACTGTCTTGATGATGACAGCTTTGTAATAGAGCTGGAAGTCCGGAATTGTAATGCCGCCAGCTTTGCTTTTCTTTTTCAACATTCCTCTGGCTATTCGGGGACTCTTCTGGTTCCAAACAAATTTTAGGATTATTTGTTCCATTTCTTTGAAGAAAGTGGATGGTATTTTGATGGGGATTGCATTGAATGTGTAGATTGCTCTAGGTAGCATTGACATCTTCACAATATTTGTTCTTCCAATCCATGAGCATGGAACGTTTTTCCAATTCTTTGTGTCTTCCTCAATTTCTTTCATGAGTATTTTATAGTTTTCTGAGTACAGATCCTTCACCTCTTTGGTTAGATTTATTCCTAGGTATCTTATGGTTTTGGGTGCAATTGTAAATGGGATCAACTCCTTAATTTCTCTTTCTTCTGTCCTGTTGTTGGTGTATAGGAATGCCACTGACTTCTGTGCATTGATTTTATATCCTGCCACTTTACTGAATTCCTGTATGAGTTCTAGCAGTTTTGGGGTGGAGTCTTTTGGGTTTTCCACATAAAGTATCATATCATCTGCAAGGAGTGAGAGTCTGACTTCTTCTTTGCTGATTTGGATGCCTTTGATTTCTTTTTGTTGTCTGATTGCTGTGGCTAGGACTTCCAATACTATGTTGAAGAGCAGTGGTGATAGTGGACATCCCTGCCGCGTTCCTGACCTTAGGGGGAAAGCTCTCAGTTTTTCCCCATTGAGAATGATATCCGCTGTAGGTTTTTCATAGATGGCTTTTATGACACTGAGGTAGGTACCCTCTATGCCCATACTCTGAAGAGTTTAGATCAAAAAAGGATGCAGTACTTTGTCAAATGCTTTTTCTGCATCTATTGAGAGGATCATATGATTCTTGTTCTTTCTTTTGTTAATGTATTGTATCACGTTGATTGTTTTGCGGATGTTGAACCAAACTTGCAGCCCAAGGATAAATCCCACTTGGTCATGGTGAATAATCCTTTTAATGTACTGTTGGATCCTACTGGCTAGTATTTTGATGAGAATTTTTGCATCCATGTTCATCAGGGATATTGGCCTGTAATTCTCCTTTTTGATGGGGGCTTTGTCTGGTTTTGGGATCAAGGTAATGGTGGCCTCATAAAATGAATTTGGAAGTTTTCCTTCCATTTCTATTTTTTGGAACAGTTTCAGAAGAATAGGTATTAATTCTTCTTTAAATGTTTGGTAGAATTCCCCTGGGAAGCCATCTGGCTCTGGGCTTTTGTTTTTTTGGGAGATTTTTGATGACTGATTCAATTTCCTTAGTGTTTATAGGTCTGTTCAGGTTTTCTATTTCTTCCTGGTTCAGTTTTGGTAGTTGATACATCTCTAGGAATGCATCCATTTCTTCCAGGTTATCTAATTTGCTGGCATAGAGTTGTTCATAATATGTTCTTATAATTGTTTGTATTTCTTTGGTGTTGGCTGTGATCTCTCCTCTTTCATTCATGATTTTGTTGGTTTGGGTCATTTCTCTTTTCTTTTTGATAAGTCTGGCCAGGGGTTTATCATTCTTGTTAATTCTTTCAAAGAACCAGCTCCTAGTTTCGTTGATCTGTTCTACTGTTCTTTTAGTTTCTCTTTCATTGATTTCTGCTCTGATCTTTATCATTTCTCTTCTCCTGATGGGTTTAGGCTTAATTTGCTGTTCTTTCTCCAGCTCCTTTAGGTGTAGGGTTATGTGTGTACTTGAGACCTTTCTTGTTTCTTGAGAAAGGCTTGTATTGCTATATACTTTCCTCTTAGGACTACCTTTGCTGCATCCCAGAGATTTTGAATAGTTGTGTTTTCATTTTCGTTGGTTTCCATGAATTTTTTTAATTCTTCTTTAATTTCCTGGTTGACCCATTCATTCTTTAGTAGGATGCTCTCTAGCTTCCATGTATTTGAGTTCTTTGCAACTTTCCTCTTGTGATTGAGTTCTAGTTTCAAAGCATTGTGGTCTGAAAATAGGCAGGGAATGATCCCAATCTTTTGGTACTGGTTGAGACCTTATTTATGACCTAGGATGTGATCGATTCTGGAGAATGTTCCATAGGCACTAGAGAAGAATGTGTATTTCGTTGCTTTGGGATGGAATGTTCTGCATATGTCTGTGAAGTCCATTTGGTCCAGTGTGTCATTTAAAGTCTTTATTTCCTTGTAGATCTTTTGCTTAGACGATCTGTCTATTTCAGTGGGGGGTGTTAAAGTGCCCCTATTATTGTATTGTTGTCGATGTGTTTCTTTGCTTTTGTTATTAATTGCCTTATGTAACTGTCTGCTCCCATGTTAGGGGCATAGATATTTACAATTGTTAGATCTTCTTGTTGGATAGACCCTTTAAGTAGGATATACTGTCCTTCCTCATCTCTTATTACAGTCTTTGGTTTAAAATCTAATTTGTCTGATATAAGGATTGCCACCCCAGCTTCCTTTTTGTGTCCATTAGCATGGTAAATGGTTTTCCACCCCCTCACTTTCAATCTGGGGGTGTCTTGGGTCTAAAATGAGTCTCTTGCAGACAGCATATCGATGGGTCTTGTTTTTTAATCCAATCTGATAGCCTGTGTCTTTTGATTGGGGCATTTAGCCCATTTACACTCAGGGTAACTATTGCAAGATAGGAATTTAGTGCCATTGTATTGCCTGTAAGGTGACTGTTACCATATATTGTCTGTGTTCCTTTCTGGTCTACATTGCTTTTAGGCTCTCTCTTTCCTTAGAGGACCCCTTTCAATATTTCTTCTAGGGCTGGTTTCGTCTTTGCAAATTCCTTTAGTTTTTGTTTGTCCTGGAAGCTTTTTATCTCTCCTTCTATTTTCAATGACAACCTAGCTGGATATAGTATTCTTGGCTGCATATTTATCTCATTTAGTGCTCTAAATATGTCCTGCCAGTCCTTTCTGGCCTGCCAGGTCTCTGTGGATAGGTCTGTTGCCAATCTAATGTTTCTACCCTTGTAGGTTACAGATCTCTTCTCCCAAGCTGCTTTCAGGATTTTCTCTTTGTCTATGAGACTCGTAAATTTTACTATTAGATGTTGGGGTGCTGACCTGTTTTTATTGATTTTGAGAGGTGTTCTCTGTGCTTCCTGGATTTTGATGCCTGTTTCCTTCCCCAAATCAGGGAAGTTCTCTGCTATAATTTGCTCCATTATACCTCCTGCCCCTCTCTCTCTCTCTTCTTCTTCTGGGATCCCAATTATTCTAATGTTGTTTCATCTTATGGTATCAATTATCTCTCGAATTCTGCCCTCGTGATCCAGTAGTTGTTTATCTCTCTTTTTCTCAGCTTCTTTATTTTCCATCATTTGGTCTTCTATATCACTGATTCTCTCTTCTGCCTCATTTATCCTAGCAGTTAGTGCCCCCATATTTGATTGCACCTCATTAATAGCCTTTTTGATTTCTACTTGGTTAGATTTTAGTTCTTTTACTTCTCCAGAAAGGGTTTCTCTAATAACTTCCATCCTTTTTTCAAGCCCAACTAGTATCTTTAAAGTGATGATTCTGAACTCTAGATCCTACATCCTACTAATGTCCGAATTGAGTAGGTCCCTGGCAGTTGGTACTACCTCTTGTTCTTTTTGTTGAATTGATTTTTTCCATCTTTTCATTTTGTCCAGAGGAGAATAGATTAATGAAAGAACAAAATGCTAACGGAGTAATAACGTCCCCAGAAAATATACTCTAAACAAATCAGAGAAGACCTGAAGCAGTGGGAAAAGAAAGGGAAAGAGAGAAAAAAGAAAAAGAAAAAAAAAGAAAAAGGTAAAGATAAAAACAAACAAAAACAGAACAAAACAAAAAAAATCAGAATATGATCAAATATGATCAGGCTGGTACATAGATCAGTGCCACACACTAGATTTGGGGTGTATTTTGGTCTGTTAGAAGAAAGTGCCTCCCAAAATTTTAAAGAAAGAAAAACTTATATATGTACAAAAATAAGGGTTGATATGATGAAGGGATGGAATATGATTGTAAAGATGAAAATTATAAAAAATTTTATAGAAGGAATTGATAAGAAGTTGTTTGAAAAAAGAATGAAGAGGATTTTAAAAAAAAAAGAAAAAAAAGGGAGAGAATGTGATCAGGCAGGGGAGTAGAAAAAAACCATATGCTAGAGATTTAGGGTATATTTTGATCTGTTAGAAGAAACTATCTCAAAATTTTAAAGAGAGAACAACTTATATATATATATATGCCAAAAATACGGGTAACTACTATGAAGGGATAGAATATGACTCTAAAAATGAAAAATAAAAATGTTTTTTAAAAAAGGGATTGATAAGATTTTGGTTGAAAAAGGGAAAAAGAAAAATTAAAAATAAAAAAAAGACAGTTAAAAAAAATTAACTTTGAAAGACTACAGAATCATGGTAATAAAGCCATGGATTCTATGTGCAGTATTCCCCTAGCCCTGGAGTTCTGCTGTTCTCATTGATCGGTAAACTTGGTCTTGTCTGGCTGTTCTTGCTGATCTTCTGGGGGAGGGGCCTGTTGCCGTGGTTTCCAAATGTCTTTGCTGGAGGTGGAATTGCCCCGCCCTTGCCTGGTCAGGGCTAAGTAATCTGCTTCGGTTTGCTCTCGGGAGCTTTTGTTTCCTGCAAGCTTTCCGTATAGCTTTGGAGGACGAGAGTGAAAACGGCGGCCTCCCAATCTCTGCCTCGGAGGAGCTGTGAACTCGGGGCCTCGATCCTCAGTGCACCCCCAGAGAAAAGCAGTCAGTCACTCCCGTCTCCTCGGTCTCCAGCCACACTCCGTGCTCACCCAGCCTGTGACCGAGCATTTCTATCTCTGGCACCCGACCCCGGGTGGAGTCTCCAAACCCAGCAGATCTCTATGGTGCACTCCCGCACCTTTCCTCCCAGGGGAAGAAGGTGAGTCTCCCCGAATCTGCCACTTGTTGGGTCCCTCCTGGAGGAGCAGTGGCCCGACTGTGCTGTGGATCACGGTTTATGGCAACCCCGAGCTGAGAGCCCGCACCTCAGCTCCGTCTCTGCAGCCTGCTTCCCTGCTCTGATACCTGGGAGCTCTGCCACACTCAGGCACCCCCGGTTTTTCTGTGACCCCGAGGGTCCTGAGACCACACTGTCCCGCGAGGGTTCCACCCCCCGCTTAGCCACTGGAGTGACGTCCCTCAGCAGAGCCGACTTCTAAAAGTTCCGATTTTGTGCTCCGAGGCTCTATCACTTGCCAGAAGCGGCTGTCAGAGGCCCATCCCCCGTCGTCTATCCTCCCAAATATTGCTTCAGATTCACTTCTCCGCGCGTCCTACCTTCCAGAAAGTGGTCGCTTTTCTGTTCAGAGAGTTGTTGCTATTCTTTTCTTCGATCTCCTGTTGAGTTTGTAGGTGTTCAGAATGGTTTGATCCCTATCCAGCTGAATTCCTGAGAGGAGACGAAATCCAGGTCTCCTACTCCTCTGCCATCTTGCTCCGCCCCCCTCTCAAAAAAGGAAATTTTCTAAAGCTTGAGAGAACACTACTAAATGTTCTATTTGTATGTAAGACCAATAACAACTAAATGGTGGCTATATTTTGAGAAGATAATTGAAGATCAGTGGCAGAGTTTGTTATTTATTTTGATTGTTCAGATGAAAAAAAATAAAAAGGCAAATGAATCAGAGGATTGGAGAGACAGCACCAATGTACTGCCCTTTTTGTTTTTCTTTATAGAGGTAAATACTACACATGGAGCTCCTGTGTTTCAGTAAGTGAACATGTGGATCCAATCTATTTCTCCAACCTCTTTGTGCCATTTCCCTCATATTCCTGATACCCATGTTTACTGAAAGATGTTGTGATAGACCCTATTGATTGTCTTTCTTAGCTGTTATCACCATAGAAGTTAGGAATTCTATGTACATACTTTCCAAGACTTTTCTTGTAGGAAGTAGTGGTCAACTGACCTAGACTGGGCCAATGATAAATAAAAATACTTACAAGAGCTGTCTGGGATTTTCTATTGTGATAAAACCCTATTTCATTCCTTATATCATGGTGTGATGCTTGAAAGTGCAGCTGCCATCTTGCAAATATGAGAGGACATATTAACAACACAAAAGATAACTCAGCAGAAAGACCATGGTAACCTGGATTTCAATAACATTTTTAAACCACTAGCTTAATTATGAAAACATTTTCAAAAATCTTGTTAAGAAAACAATAATATCCTTATGGTTTATGGGGCTGTTAATAGGGTTTTCTGTTACTTTTTTCAGAGAGTAATAACTAATCCAACCTTCTAAGCCAGTTTATAACTTTGTGTCTTTTCCCTCATCTAAAATAGTCTTCTCACTGTTTTCATACCATTTTTCATAAAGAACCAGGTCGACTGTTATTTGTTCTGTGAAAACTTTATCATTCAGAGTTAATTGCTTGCTAGGCACAGTTGGTCATTAACTCATAAAGTAATTATTGGCATATGGTTTCACCCATATGTGGAACATAAGGAATAGCACAGAGGTCTACAGGGAAAGGGAGGGAAAACTGAATGGGAAGACATCCGAGAGGGAGACTCTGGACTCTGGGAAACAAACTGAGGGTTACAGGGGGAGGGGGTGGGGGGATGGGGTAACAGGGTGATGGGTATTAAGGAAAGCATATGTTGTGATGAGCACTGGGTGTTATACGCAACTAATGAATTGTTGAACACTGCATCAAAAACTAGTGATGTGCTATATGCTGGCTAACTGAACATAATAAAAAATAAATAAATAGAGTGTGCTGAGGAATGCCTGGGTGGCTCCGTCAGCTAAGCATCCAACTCTTGATTTTGGCTCAGGTAATGATCTCAGTGTTGTGGGATCAAGCCTCACATCAGGCTCTGAGCTGGGTGTGGAGTCTGCTTAAGATTCACCCTCTTCCTCTGCCTCACCTCCTGGCCCATATGCTCTTGTTCTATCTTTCTAAAAAAGAAAATGAAAAAAAAAATAAAGTGTGCTGAAATTTCATATGCTTTGGCATGAATTTTATAAAATCTGCTGTGCTGGGCCTGATAGACTCTTTCAATGTGGAAATTCATTTAAGTTTTCAGATGTTTTGCAACATTAAAAATATTATTTCCTCTCTTCTGTCTCTCTCTCTCTTTCTTATACCCCTATTATTTGAATGTTGAACATCCTAGATGGATACTCTGATTGTTTTAACTTTTCTATT
This sequence comes from Neomonachus schauinslandi, assembly GCF_002201575.2. Classification (NCBI taxonomy): domain Eukaryota; kingdom Metazoa; phylum Chordata; class Mammalia; order Carnivora; family Phocidae; genus Neomonachus; species Neomonachus schauinslandi. The sequence continues at coordinate 58,815,870 of NC_058419.1, forward strand.
TTAAATCTCTTTGTCCTTTTGTTCTACTTTTTAAAATTTAATTTTATGTTATTGTGTTATATTAGTCACCATACAATACATCATTAGTTTTTGATGTAGTGATCCACAATTTATTGTTTTCATATAACACCCAGTACTCCATGCAGTACATGCCCTCAATACTCATGTTCTACTTTCTGAAAAACTTATAAAACATATTCCAATCATTTGATTAAATTTTTAATTTTTAATCACATTTTAAATTTCTAAACCGTTTTATTCTCTTAATATTCTTTACTATAGCCTCCTGTTCTTGTTTAATGATTAAAATATGTCTTCATCTCTCTGAAGACATTAGTTATAATTAAGTTTTCTTCTGTTCCTTGCATTACTTGGTTGTTCCAAGTTGCATTTTTCTGTATCTTTTCTATCTCCTCTTATTAAATTACAAAAATTCTGAAAAAAAAGTAATTAATGAGAACCTACTTTATGACAGATATTTTACTAGAAGCTAATGATTTGTTTAAAAATGACTCTCTGGAGCTTACAGTCCATTGCATATATAATTAATTATATACCAATATTTATTTCCCCATTTTCCTTACATGCAAAACCCCAATTTTATTTTATTGTCCATACTTCCCCCATATAACTTAAAAGAGGCAAACCTTATCTAGAGATCTAAGTATAAATTATTGTTGTCCTAAGACATTGTTTAATTCTTTTTACTAGTGATTGATTTAGGAGGAAGCATATCATCCCATTCTAGCCAATGTTATCTGGGAAAAAGATTCTAGGAAAGGTTTCTTCACTCTTACATAGGAGTCACTAGAAAAGACATTCTACTTTCGTCTCCTAGAAATACTCATATCTGGTTGCAATACTTGAAACCAATGGAACAGCCATCCTGTAACTATGAAGAGACACAAAAGGTAAAGCCAAGCAACTAAGGTACCACAATTTAGAGATAGAAATTAGGATTTTGATGACATTTGTGATATGCTGAATGAGCCAACCCTGAAACTTGCTCTACTTCTAAACATTCTGCTATGTAACATAATGAATGCCTTAGTTGCATATGCCTATTTGAGTTAGAGTTTTCTGATACTTTTGGCTGAGAGCATCACAACGAACACAGTCTAACAGAAAATACAAGAACAATGGGGCAGCTGGGTGGCTCAGCTTGTTGAGTATCTGACTCTTGACTTCAGTGCAGGTCATGATCTCAGGGCCCTGGGATAAAGCCCCACTTCATGCCCCATGTCAAGCCCTGAATCATGCTCTGTGTTCAGCAGGGAGTCTGCTTGTCCTTGTCCTTCTGCCCCTCCCCCCATTTGTGCTCCCTCTCTCTCAAGTAAATAAATAATCAAAAACAAAACAAAAAAAATATAAGAATAAGGTTGTAAATGATGAAGAAACAGGGGGAAAAAAGGCCTTTGGATTTATTAATTAAAAATTGTTGGTTTCAGAATAACTAGATTGCCCATTCAAGAGTATATAAATAGACCACAAAAATTATCCTTACTGATTATTTGTAGATCAAAGATCTTACTACTGATCAGCTATCTTCATGGCATGTACTTTTTGCAGTAGCAAGGGCAAGTTTGATTCAGTATAATCATCTAAGTGCCTTTGTGATTAAAAGATAGCTGTCTAATGTTAGGGATACCATTTGTTATCATGACATATAAGATGAATAATTATATGAAAAAAGAGACATAGACCTTGGTTTTACTTGCATTGAAATTTGAGTTAACTTGGGGTGCCTGGGTGGCTCAGTCATTAAGTGTCTGCCTTCGGCTCAGGTCATGATCCCAGGGTCCTGGGATTGAGCCCTGCATTGGGCTCCCTGCTCCGCAGGAAGCCTGCTCTCCCTCTCCCACTGCCCCTGCTTGTGTTCCCTCTCTCGCTGTCTCTCTGTCAAAAAAATTTTAGGGTGCCTGGGTGGCTCAGTTGTTAAGCATCTGCCTTTGGCTCAGGTCGTGATCCCAGGGTCCTGGGATCGAGTCCCACATCGGGCTCCCTGCTCGGCGGGAAGCCTGCTTCTCCCTCTCCCACTCCCCCTGCTTGTGTTCCTGCTCTCGCTATCTCTCTCTCTGTCAAATAAATAAATAAAAATCTTTAAAAAAAAAAAAATTTTTAAAATCTTAAAAAAAAAAAAAAGAAATTTGAGCTAACTTTCTACAGTTGTTGTATTCCATTTAATATTTTGGGAATGGTGAATATATGTTTAAAAACTCATATCATGTTTTTGTGTTTATGGCTTTTCCATCCCCATTTTCTCTCTGTGCCCTTTGAGCTCTTCTAGCCCTCTTGCAACTGACATTAGCTTTATGCAAAAGTTTGTCATTTTCAAGCATCCGGGTAATACCAATGTGATATTTTTACATAAAAAATGGACTACACAGGGACACCTGGGTGGCTCACATAGTTAAGCACCTAACTCTTGATTTCAGCTCAGGTCATGATCTCAGGGCTATGAGACTGAGCCTTCTACTGGGCTCTGTTCTCAGTGGGAAGTCTGCTTGAGATTCTCTCCTTCTCCCTCTGCCTCTTCCCCCTGCTCTCTCTCTATCTCTCAAATAATAAATAAATAAATAAGTCTTTAAAAAATTGGGCTACAGAGCTAAACCACCACAGTTTTAATTTAGAAGGTTACATTCAGAGGAGAGGAAAAAAGATGGTGGAGGAATAAGGGACCCTATTTCAACTGGTCCCCGGAATTGAGCTGGATATCTACCAGACCACTCTGAGCACCCACAAAACCAGCCTGAGATGTAAGAAGATCTGGATCTCTACAAACAGAATATCTCAGGCGGTTGGTGTTGAGGTACGAAGTGGAGAGCTGTGATTCTGCGGGCAGATATCAGAGGATAAACAGCAGCCGGAGGGTGCCCGGACTTGGGGATCCTACACCACTGATGAGTGACAGCCTCACGCGCTGCGGATGGGGCACAGACTCGCAGACCGGTAGCGTCGGGAAAGAACTTTAGGGCAGCCCCCGGGGTGGAAAACCAGACCAGTGGGGTCGCGCGCAGGCGAACTGCAGCCCCCCCACCCCAGCAGAAACCGGAGCGTCGGTTGTGCGCAAGCAAACTGCAGCCTCCGAGATGGAAACCCGGTGCGCCAGGGTTGCGCCGGTGAACTGCAACCCCCGGGGGTGGAAACCCCAAGCGGTGGAGTCGCGCGCGTGCGAACTGGGAGCGGCTGGCGGTTTTACAAGCACAAAGGGCAGAGATGTGTCCAGACCTGGAGGCAGGACTGGGGGCGCTGCGGAGGGGTGCACAACCCAGGACACTGCAGTTTATAGAAGCATGGACAGAAACGGAGACAGTGTTGCCTGGAGAGCTCACTGAAGAACAACTGAGGTCTCTGCTCTGAGGCAGAGGGTTGGAAACGGTCTCTTCTGCTCTGACTCGAGGAAGAGACGTGGAAAACCACCAGGGAAAGGCGCCAGAGAACAAAAGCCCCAAAGACTGATTCCCAATGAGCCCATCCCCCATGACAGGGGTACAGGGCAACTCCACCCAAACAGGGCTGCCTGAGTAACAGGGCGGCAGGCCCCTCCCACAGAAGACAGGCTGGGAAAACAAGAGGCCAGCAACCCTAAGGTCCCAAGAAAACAGGTGCATCTTGCTTGGGTTCTGGTCAATAATTTGGACTCTATACATTCCCTCAAACACCCATCAACAGAATGACTAGGAGGAGGAGCCCCCAAAACAGAAAAGACTCAGAGATTATGACTTATGCAGCAGATTTACAAATGGATGCAGATATAACCAAGATGTCGGAGATGGAATTCAGGCCAGCAATTGTGAAGACAATGGCTAGAATGGAGAAATCAATTAATGGCAACATAGAGTCTCTAAGGGCAGAAATAAAAGGTGATTTGGCAGAACTTAAAAATGCTATCAATGAGATCCTATCCAATCTAGATAATCTAACAGCTAGGGTAACTGAGACAGAAGAGAGAATAAGCGATCTGGAAGACAGTACAATAGATAAAAAGGGAAAAGAGGAGGCCAGGGAAAAACAACTCAGAATCCATGAAAATAGAATCAGAGAAATAAGTGACACCATGAGGCGTTCCAATGTCAGAATAATTGGAGTCCTGGAGGGAGTGGAGAAAGAGAGAGGGATAGAAGATGTATTTGAGCAAATTGTAGCTGAGAACTTCCCTAATCTGGGGAATGAAACAAACATTCGAGTCCTAGAGGCAGAGAGGACCCCTCCTAAGATCAAGGAAAACAGGCCAACACCCTGGCATGTAATAGTAAAACTTGCAAATCTTAGAACCAAGGAAACCATCTTAAGGGCAGTTAAGGGAAAGAGAGTCCTTATATACAGAAGGAGGAACATCAGAATAACGTCAGACCTATTCACAGAGACCTGGCAAGCCAGAAAGGCCTGGCAAGACATATTCAGGGTACTAAATGAGAAGAACATGCAGCCAAGAATACTTTATATGGCAAGGCTTTCATTTAAAATGGATGGAGAGATGCAGAGCTTCCATGACTGGCAGAAGTTGAAAGAATATGTGACCACTAAGCTGGCCCTGCAAGAAATATTAAAGGCGGTTCTATAAAAGGAGAAAGACCCCAAGAGTGATCTACAACAGAAATTTACAGGGACAATCTATAAAAACAACGTCTTCACAGGCAACATGATGACAATTAATTCATATCTTTCTATAATCACTCTCAACATGAATGGCCTAAATGCTCCCATAAAATGGCACAGGGTTGCAGATTGGATAAAAAGACAAGACCCATCCATATGCTGTCTACAAGAGACTCATTTGGAACCTAAAGATACATCCAGACTGAAAGAGAAGGGATGGAGATATATCTTCCATAACAGTGGACCTGAAAAGAAAGCTGGGGTAGCAATTCTTATATAAGACAATTTAGATTTTAAACTAAAGTCTGTAATAAGAGACAGAGAAGGACACTATATCATTCTTAAAGTGTCTATCCAACAAGACGATCTAACGATTGTAAATATCTATGCCCCCAACATGGGAGCAGTCATCTACATAAGCCAACTGTTAACCAAAATAAAGAGTCATATTGATAACAATACGTTAATTGTAGGAGACCTCAATACTCCACTCTCAGCAATGGACAGATCATCAAAGCAGAAAATCAACAAGGAAACAAGAGCTTTGAATGATACATTGGACAAGATGGATCTCATAGATATTTACAGAACAATCCATCCTAAAACAACAGAATACTCATTCTTCTCGAGTGCACATAGAACTTTCTCCAGAATAGACCACATACTGGGTCACAAATCAGGTCTCAACCGATATCAAAGATTGAGATTATTTCCTGGATATTCTCAGACCATAATAGTCAAAAACTGGAACTCAATCACAAGAAAAAAAATTGGCAGAAATTCAAACACTTGGAAGCTAAACACCACTCTGCTCAAGAATGTTTGGGTCAACCAAGAAATCAAAGAAGAACTTAAACAATTCATGGAAATCAATGAGAATGAAAACACATCAGTCCAAAAGCTATGGGATACTGCAAAGGCGGTCCTAAGGGGGAAATACATAGCCATCCAAGCCTCACTCAAAAAAATAGAAAAATCCCGAATTCACCAACTAACTCTACACCTTAAAGAACTAGAGAAAAGCAACAAACGACGCCTAAGCCATGCATTAGAAGAGAAATAATTAAAATTAGAGCAGAAATCAATGAATTAGAAACCAGAAAAACAGTAGATCAGATCAATGAAACTAGAAGTTGGTTCTTTGAAAGAATTAATAAGATTGATAAACCACTGGCCAGACTTATCCAAAAGAAAAGAGAAAGGACCCAAATTAATAAAATTATGAATGGAAGGGCAGAGATCACAACTAACACCAAGGAAATAGAAACAATTATTAGAAATTATTATCAACAACTATATGCCAATAAACTGAGCAATCTGGATGAAATGGATGCCTTCCTGGAAACCTATAAGCTGCCAAGACTGAAACAGGAAGAATTTGACAACCTGAATAGGCCAATAACCAGTAACGAGATTGAAGCAGTGATCAAAAACCTCCCAAAAAACAAGATTCCAGGGCCTGATGGATTCCCTGGGGAATTCTACCAAACATTCAAAGAAGAAATAATACCTATTCGACTGAAGCTGTCTCAAGAAATAGAAACAGAAGGAAAACTTCCAAACTCATTCTATGAGGCCAGCATTACCTTAATCCCCAAACCAGGCAAAGACCCCATCAAAAAGGAGAATTTCAGACCGATATCCCTGATGAATATGGATTCCAAAATCCTCAAAAAATTTTAGCTAATAGGATCCAACAATACATTAAAAGGATCATCCACCACGACCAAGTGGGATTTATCCCTGGGATGCAAGGGTGGTTCAACATTCGCAAACCAATCAATGTGATAGAACACATTAATAAGAGGAGGGAGAAGAACCATATGGTCCTCTCAATTGATGCAGAAAAGACATTTGTCAAAATACAACATCCTTTCCTGATTAAAACTCTCCAGAGTATAGGGATAGAGGGAACATTCCTCCAGCCATAAAATCCATCCATGAAAAACCCACAGCAAATATCATCCTCAATGGGAAAAAGCTGAGAGCCTTTCCCTTAAGATCAGGAACACATCAAGGGTGCCCACTCTCACCACTATTGTTCAACATAGTACTAGAAGTCCTAGCAAAAGCAATCAGACAACAAAAAGAAATAAATGTATTCAAATTGACAAAGAAGAAGTCAAACTCTCTCTTTTCGCAGACAACATGATACTTTATGTGGAAAACCCAAAAGACTCCACCCCCAAATTACTAGAACTCATCTAGCAATTCACTAATGTGGCAGGATACAAAATCAATGCACAGAAATCAGTTGCTCTTTTAGACACTAACAATGCCACTGTAGAAAGAGAAATTAAAGAAATGATTCCATTTACAATAGCACCAAAAACCATAAGATACCTCAGAATAAACCTAACCAAAGAGGTAAAGGATCTATACTCTATGAACTACAAAACACTCATGAAAGAAATTGAAGAAGACACAAAAAGATGGAAAAATATTCCATGCTCATGGATCAGAAGAATAAACATTGTTAAAATGTCTATGCTACCCAGAGCAATCTATACCTTCAATGCCATCCCAATCAAAATTCCAATGACATTTTTCAAAGTGCTGGAACAACCAATCCTAAAATTTGTATGGAATCAGAAAAGACCTCAAATTGCCAAGGAAATGTTGAAAAAGAAAAACAAAGCTGGGGGCATCACGTTGCCTGATTTCAAGCTATATTACAAAGCAGTGATCACCAAGACAGCATGGTACTGGCACAAAAACAGACATACAGACCAATGGAACAGAATAGAGAACCCAGGTGTGGACCCTCAACTCTGTGGTCAAATAATCTTTGACAAAGCAGGAAAAAACATGCAATGGAAAAAAGACAGTCTCTTCAATAAATGGTGCTGGGAAAATTGGATAGCCACATGCAGAAGAATGAAACTCGACCATTCTCTAATACCATTCACAAAGATAAACTCAAAGTGGATGAAAAACTTCAATGTGAGACAGGAATCCATCAAAATCCTAGAGGAAAACATAGGCAGTAACCTCTTTGACATCGGCCACAGCAACTTCTTTCAAGATACATCTCCCAAATCTAGTGAAACAAAAGCAAAAATGAACTTTTGGGACTTCATCAAGATAAAAAGCTTCTGCACAGCAAAGGAAACAGTCAACAAAACAAAGAGGCAACCCACAGAATGGGAGAAGATATTTGCAAATGACACTACAGATAAAGGGCTGGTATCCAAGATTTATAAAGAACTTCTCAAACTCAACACCCAAAATACAAATAACCAAGTCAAAAAGTGGGCAGAAGAGATGAACAGACACTTCTCTGAAGAAGACATACAAATGGCTAACAGACACATGAAAAAAATGTTCATCATCATTAGCCATCAGGGAAATCCAAATCAAAACCACACTGACATACCACCTTACACCAGTTAGAATGGCAAAAATGGACAGGGAAAGAAACAACAAATGTTGGAGAGGTTGTGGAGAAAGGGGAACCCTGTTACACTGTTGGTGGGAATGCAAGTTGGTACAGCCACTTTGGAAAAGAGTGTGGAGGTGCCTCAAAAAGTTAAAAATAGAGCTACCCTATGACCCAGCAATTGCACTCCTGGCTATTTACCCCAAAGACACAGATGTAGTGGAAAGAAGGGCCATATGCACCCCAATGTTCATAGCAGCAATGTCCACAAGAGCCAAACTGTGGAAAGAGCCGAGATGCCCTTCAACAGATGAATGGATAAAGAAGATGTGGTCCATACATACAATGGAATATTACTCAGCCATCAGAAAAGAGGAATACCCAACTTTTACATCAACATGGATGGGACTGGAGGAGATTATGCTAAGTGAAATAAGTCAAGCAGAGAAAGTCAATTATCATATGTTTTCACTTATTTGTGGAACATAAGGAATAACATGGCGGAAATTAGGAGAAGGAAGGGAAAAATGGGCGGGGGGAATTGGAGGGAGAGATGAACCATGAGAGACTATGGACCTGAGAAACAAACAGGGTTTTAGAGGGGAGGGGAAGGGGGGATTGGTTAGCCCAGTGATGGGTATTAAGGAGGGCACATACTACATGGAGCACTGGGTTTTATACGAAAAAAATGGATCGTGGATCACTACATCAAAAACCAATGATGTATTGTATGATGACTAACACAACATAATAAAATTAAAAACTACAAAAAACAAAACAAAAACCAAAAGACAACCAACTGAATGGGAGAAGATATTTGCAAATGACATATGAGGTAAAGGGCTAGTATCCAAATCTGTAAAGAACTTATCAAACTCTACATCCAGAGAACAAATAATCCAATCAATAAATGGGCAGAAGACATGAACAGACATTTTTGTAAAGAAGACATCAAAATAGCACACAGATACATGAAAAAGTGCTCAACATCACTCGGCATCAGGGAAATCCAAATCAAAATCTCAATGAGATACCACCTCACCCCAGTCAGAATGGCTAGAGTTAACAAGTCAGGAAATGTTGGCAAGGATGCGGAGAAAGGGGAACCCTCCTACACTGTTGGTGGGAATGCAAGCTGGTGCAGCCAATCTGGAAAACAGTATGGAGGTTCCTCAGAAAGTTGAAAATAGAGCTACCCTATGACCCAGCAATTGCACTACTGGGTATTTACCCCAAAGATACAAATGTAGTGATCTGGAGGGGCATGTGCACCCCAATGTTTATAGCAGCAATGTCCACAATAGCCAAACTATGGAAAGAGCCAAGATGTCCATCAACAGATGAATGGATAAAGAAGATGTGGTATATACATACAATGGAATATTATGCAGCCATTAAAAAAACCCCAAATCTTGCCATTTGCAACAATGTGGATGGCACTAGAGGGTATTATGCTAAGCGAAATAAGTCAATCAGAGAAAGACAAGTATCATATGATCTCACTGATATGAGGAATTCTTAATCTCAGGAAACAAACTGAGGGTTGCTGGAGTGGTGGGGGTGGGAGCGATGGGGTGGCTGGGTGATAGACATTGGGTAGGGAATGTGCTATGGTGAGAGCTGTGAATTGTGTAAGACTCTTGAATCACATATCTGTACCTCTGAAACAAATAATACATTATATGTTAAAAAAAAAACTAAAGAAAACAGTAGGAAGGGAAAAGTGAAGGGCGGGAAATCGGAGGTGGAGATGAACCATGAACCATGAGAGACTATGGACTCTGAGAAACCAACTGAGGGTTCTAGAGGGGAGGGGGTGGGGGGATGGGTTAGCCTGGTGATGGGTAGTAAAGAGGGCACATATCGCATGGAGCACTGGGTGTTAGAGGCAAACAATATATCATGGAATACTACATTAAAAAATAAATAATTAATTAAAAAAAAAAAAGAAGGGTACATTCCCTAATACATTTTCACAATATACCAATTTTTTATGACAGATGAGATTTTTTATGTTCAGCATTTTCATTTTTTATGTTAATTCAAAAGTCAAGGCACTGCCTATAAATTGGCTTAATCTACTTGGTAATGCATACTGTCTGAGATTTCTAGTTATTTTAGTATTTTTAAGACAAACGTTTAAATGACACCTGAATATTTCCAAATTCATAAAACTTACACTTATATTTAAGAACTAGGTTGGATAAAAGGAAACACTTTAAAGAAAGAAAAATATCCAACATACTAAAACAGTGTAGGTCAAGACAGCAATTAACAAATAGGTTGTCTGTAGGAAAAAAAAAAAACATAAGGAACAAGCCCTTTGACATTAGTCTTGGCAATATTTGTTTCTGGATATGACATCAAATTCACAAGCAACAAAATGAGAAATAAACAAGTGAGAGTACATCCAACTAAAAAGATTCTGTAGAACAGAAGAAATAATCAACAAAAGAAGCAATGTATGGAATGGGAGAAAATATCTGTAAATCATATATCAGAAAATGGGTTAATATCCAAAATATATAAGGAATTCATACAACTCAATAGTAAAATAATAATAATAATAATTAATAAAATGGGCAGAGGACTTGAGTAGACATTTTTCCAAAGGAGACAGACAAGTGACCAACAGATATAAGAAAAGATGCTGAACATCTCTGATCATCAGGGAAATGCAAATCAAACCACAGTAAGATATCATCTCATACCTGTTAGAATGGCTATTATCAAAAAGACAAGAGATAACAAGTGTTGGTGAGGATGTGGAGGAAAGGGAACCCTGCACAATATTGGTGAGAATGTAAATTGGTATAGTTACTATAGAAAACAGTATGCAGGGTTTTCAAAAAATTAAAGATAGAACTACCATATGATCCAGCAGTCTCACTTCTGGTATTTATCCAGAAGAAATGAAATCACTATCTCAAAGAGATATCTGTCCCTCCATGTTCATTGCAGCATTATTCACAATAGATAAGACATGAAAACAACCCGTGTCCATTGATGGATGAAATGATAAGGAAGAAGTGGTATATATATACAATGGACTATTATATAGTCATCAAAAGAAGAAAATCCTGCCATTTGCAGTAACTCTAATGGGCCTTGAGTGCATTATTCTATGTGAAATATCAAACGGAGCAAGAAAAATACTGTATAATCTCACTTCTATGTGAAATTTTAAAAAGCCAAATCATATAAACAGAGAATAAAATAGTGGTTGTCAGGAGCCTTAAACTTATACGTCAATTATATCTCAAAAATACATATTTACATATATTTTGTATATACATAAAGCTGGGAAAAATAAAAAATAAAATAAAACAGATAGGTTGTCTAGTAGAAACTAAAATATATCTTTTAATTCTTTTATAAAAATAAACAGAAATGCAGTAAAATATGTAAGTCTTGATTTCAGGTTATGAGTTTGAACCATACATTGGGTGCAGAGATTACTTAAACAAAACAATTTAAAAGTTAACAAAGAGGGTTTTTTTGTTTTTGTTTTTTGGGTTTTTTTTTTTAGATTTTGACACGCAATCAACTAGAGATAAGCATGAATCTTTCACATTTTTATCTTCCTGAAGTTGGATGATTACATTCAAGTAATTAAAGGCTGTGTAAAGGGGGACATGTACTATATTTCCTGTTATCTTTCTCATACGCATACAGATTAGAACTTAAAATGTTTTTCAAGCAATGTGTCAATAATAAATAAGTGAATCTATTAATCAAACACTAAGTAATCAGTAAATGGCTTCTGTGTGTCTATTCCAATGTGAGAAGTATGAGAGAAGTGTAATACATTCCTGGGGCATGTTCTCATGGGATGTTTTGGTGAGTTTATAGGTGTTCACTTTAAAATAAATTTATGTGTTTCTTTTTCAAGTGATACACTATTCTTTATAGAAAATTTTAAAATATAAAACACTAACCAGAAATTGTTAGGTAGAAACTGTACTTTCAACTTGGTATACAGAGTACATGTTGCAGCTTCTACCCTTACATTAATCTATAAAAATTCAAAAAAAAATTAAAAATTAATGAATGTATAACCAAATTCAAATATAAGAAAGAGATATCACAAAATAAAATTTTAAAAAACCAGATAGGATTTAATCAAAGAGAGAACCCAGAGCCTCAGAGCCTGAGAGGCATGTGGGATCTAGTGGGAGAATACTGGCTTTTTAAACAGATAGAATCAACACCAAGGGATCTCATTGCCTAGAGGTTGTCGACACTAAAAATAGAAACATACTGAGAGACAAATAATTGGTTTTAGTAGGTGATTAGGTGATTAGTAGGAGCAGAACAGGAGAGAGCAGCAAAGCTGGCTTACACCTGAGCATTCTTTCTCTAATTCCTTTATGATTCAGAAAGCTATGACAAAGTGTATGTTTCCAGGTGGGAGAAATGTTTTGAGATGAGAAAGCACAGGGGCCCAGGTAACTGTCTATACTAAGAAATAAATATATATATGTATTTTCCCAGAGGATCAATTGTGGTGGAACTATACATGTGGTATGCTCCACCCATTTTTCCCTCTCCTGAAAACGATCTTTCCTGTGCCTCCAAAGCAGGCTGTATAATCAGATTCAGCTGATTGTCTTGGAGTAAATCTCAAACACAAGGATGAGCTTACAGTAACAAAGTACAGGTCATTTGAGGGGTTGAAAAAAGATGGCAGAGGATAGGGGCCCTATTCCAACTGGTCCCCTGAATTGAGCTGGATATCTATGAGACCACTCTAAACACCCATGAAATCAACCTGAGATGTAAGAAGATAGATCTGGATCTCTACAAACAGAATATCACAGGCAGTTGGTTTGGAGGTATGAAGCAGGGAGCTGTGATTCTGTGGGCAGATATTGGAAGATAAAGGGAACGGGGAGGGAGCTTCTGGGATCCTGTGCCCTTGGAGCACAAAAGCATCCCTTGCTGGGGACCAGGCACAGACTCACAGACTGCTTGGGGTGGGGAAAGGACTTTAGGGCAGCTCCCTCCAGACTGAAACCTGGAACTTTGGGGGTGCACATGCAAACTGGGGGGCGGCTGGTAGTTTTAGAAGGACAAAGGGTAGAGACGCACCTGGACCTGGAAGCTAGGGCTTGGAGTTCTGCTGTGGGGTGCACAACCCAGGACGTTGCGGTTTTTAGCAGCAAAGACAGAAATGGAGACAGTGTTGCCTGGAGACCTCAATGAAGAACAGACTGAGAGCTCTCTGTTCTGAGGCTGAGGATTGGATATGGTCACTTCTGCTCTGACTCTCGGGAGAGATGTGGAAAGCCACCAGGGAAAGCCGCCAGAGAACAAAAGCCCCCAAAACCAGTTTTCACTGAGCCCATTCCTCCCCCCACAGGGTTGCCTGAGTAACAGCACAGCAGGCCCCTCCCCCAGAAGACAGGATGGAAGAACAAGAAGCTGACAACCCTAAGATCCTTATAAAACAGGTGCATCTTGCTTGGGTTGTGGTCAATAACTTGGACTCTATACATTCCCTCAACCACACCTCAACAGAATGACTAAGAGGAGGAACCCCCAAAATAGGAAAGACTCAGAGACTGTGACTTCTGCCACAGAACTAATGGATATGGATATAAGCAAGATGTCAGAAATAGACTTCAGGGTAACAGTTATGAAGACAATAGCTAGGATAGAGAAAATGATTAATGGCAACGTAGATTCTCTAAGGGCAGAAATGAGAGCTGATCTGGCAGAACTTAAAAATACTATCAATGAGAATCAATCTAATCTAGATACTCTAACAGCTAGGGTAAACGAGGCAGAAGAATGAATTAATGATCTAGAAGACAAACTGATAGAAAAGAAGGAACAGGAGAAGGCCTGGCACAAACTGCTTAAAATCCATGAAAACAGAATAAGAGAAATAAGTGATGCCATGGAACGTTCCAATGTCAGAATTATTGGGATCCCTGAGGGGATAGAGAAAGAGGACTAGAAGATATATTTGAGCAAATCATAGATGAGAACTTCCTTAATCTGGGGAATGAAACAAGCATTCATGTCCTAGAGGCAACGAGGGCCCCTCCCAAGATCAAGGAAAAGACACCAATGACCCAGCATGTAATAGTAAAACTAGCAAATCTTAGAACCAAGGAAACCATCTTAAGGAGAGTTAGGGGGAACAGATTCCTTACATACAGAAGAAGAAATATCAGAATAACGTCAGACCTATCCACAGAGACCTGGCAAGCCAGAAAGGCCTGGCAAGACATATTCAGGGTAATAAATCAGAAGAACATGCAGCCAAGAATACTTTATCCAGCAAGGCTGTCATTTAGAATGGATGGAAAGATACAGAGGTTCCAGGACTGGCAGAAAATGAAAGAATATAAGCCAGCCCTGTAAGAAATATTAAGGGGGACTCTATAAAAGGAGAAAGATCCCAAGAGTTATATAGAAAAAAAATTTTCAGAGACAATCTATAGAAACAAAGACTTCACAGGCAACATGATGACAATAAATTCATATCTTTCAATAATCACTCTCAACATGAACCGCCTAAATGCTCCCATAAAACGGCAAAAGGTTGCAGATTGGATAAAAAGACAGGACCCATCCATATGCTGTCTACAAGAGACTCATTTGGAACCTAAAGATACATCCAGACTGAAAGTGAAGGGATGGAGAACCATCTTTAATGCCAACAGACCTCAAAAGAAAGCTGGGATAGCAATTCTCATATCAGTCAAATTAGATTTTTAGCTATAGATTGTAGTTAGAGATACAGAAGGACACTAAATCATTCTTAAAGTGTCTATCCAACAAGAAGATCTAACAATTGTAAATATCTATGCCTCCAACATGGGAGCAGTCAAATACATAAGCCAATTGTTAAACAAAATAAAGAGACATATTGATAATGTCAGTAGTAGGAGACCTCAACACTCCACTCTCAGCAATAGACAGATCACCTAAGCAGAAAATCAACAAAGAAACAAGAGCTTTGAATGACACACTGGACCAGATGGACCTCATAGATATTTACAGAACATTTCACCCTGAAACAACAGAATACTGATTCTCGAATGCACATGGAACTTTCCCCAGAATAGACCACATACTGGGTCACAAATCAGGTCTCAACTGATACCAAAAGATTGAGATTATTCTCTGCATATTCTCAGACCACAATACTTTGAAACCTGAACTCTATCACAAGAAAAAGTTTGGAAGAAATTAAAATACTTGGAAGCTAAAGACCACTCTGCTCAAGAATGTTTGGGCCAACCAGGAAATCAAAGAAGAACTTAAACAATTCATGGAAACCAATGAAAATGAAAACACATCGGTCCAAAACTTATGGGATACTGCAAATACGGTCCTCAGGGGGAAATACATAGCCATCCAAGCCTCACTCAAAAGAATAGAAAATTCCAAATACACAAACTATCTTTACACGTTAAAGAACTGGAGAATCAACAACAAATTAAGCCTAACCCATGTCTTCTCATACATGGGAAATAATTAAGATTAGAGCAGAGATCTATGAATTAGAAACCAGAAATACAGTAGAACACATCAACGAAACTAGAAGTTGGTCCTTTGAAAGAATTAATAAGATCGATAAAGCACTGGCCAGACTTATGCAAAAGAAAAGAGACAGGACCCAAATTAATAAAATTATGAAGGAAAGGGGAGACATTACAACTAACACCAAGGAAATAGAAACAATTATCAAAAATTATTATCAACAAGTATATGCTAATCAATTAAGCAACCTGGAAGAAATGGATGCCTTCCAGGAAACCTATAAACTACCAAGAATGAAACAGGAAGAAACTGACAACCTGAAGAGACCAATAACCAGTAACGAGATTGAAGTGGGGATCAAAAACCTCCCAAAACACAAGAGTCCAGGACCTGATGGATTCCCTGGGGAATTCTATCAAACATTCAAAGAAGAAATAATACTTATTCTCCTGAAGCTGTTTCAAGAAATAGAAACAGAAGGAAAGCTTCCAGACTCATTCTATGAGGCCAGCATTACCTTAATACACAAACCAGGCAAAGGCCTCCTCAAAAAGGGGAATTCAGACCAATATCCTGATGAGTATGGATGCCAAAATTCTCAACAAAATCCTAGCTAATAGGATTCAACAATACATTAAAAGGATCATCCACCACGACCAAGTGGGATTTATTTCTGGGATGGAAGTGTCATTCAGCATTCACAAATCCATCACCGTGATATAGCACTTTAATAAGAGACAAGAATAATATGTTCCTCTCAATTGATGCAATAAAAGCATTTGACAAAATACAACATCCTTTCCTGATTAAAACTCTTCAGAATATAGGGATAGAGGGAACAATCCTCAATGTCATGAAATCCTTCTATAAAAAACCCACATCATGGGGCGCCTGGGTGGCTCAGTCGTTAAGTGTCTGCCTTCGGCTCAGGTCATGGTCCCAGGGTCCTGGGATCGAGCCCCGCATCGGGTTCCCTGCTCGGCGGGAAGCCTGCTTCTCCCTCTCCCACTCCCCCTGCTTGTGTTCCCTCTCTCGCTGTGCCTCTCTCTGTCAAATAAATAAATAAAATCTTTAAAAAACAAAAAACAAAAAACCCACATCAAATATCATCCTCAATGGGGAAAAGCTGAGAGACTTTCCCTTAAGATCAGGAACATGACAAGGATGCCCACTCTCACCACTATTGTTCAACATAGTACTAGGAGTCCTAGCAACAGCAATCAGACAACAAAAAGAAATAAAATGCATCCAAATTGGCAAAGAAGAAATCAAATTCTCCCTCTTCGCAGATGACATGGTACTTTATGTGGACAACCCAAAAGATTCCACCTCCAAATTACTAGAACTCATACAGCAATTCAGTAATGTGGCAGGACACAAAATCACTACACATAAATAAGTTGCTTTCTTATACACTAACAAAGCAACTGAAGAAAGAGAGATTAGAGAATCCATTCCATTTACAAAGCACCAAAAACCAGAAGATACCTTGGATTAAACCTAACCAAAGAAGTAAAGGATCTGTACTCTAGGAACCACAGAACACTCATGAAAGAATTTGAAGACACAGAAAGATGGAAAACCATTCCATGCTCATGATTTGGAAGAATAAATATTGTTATAATGTCTATGCTACCCAGAGCAATGTATACTTTCAACGCCATCTCAATCAAAATACCAACGGCATTTTTCAAAGTGCTGGAACAAACAATCCTAAAATTTGTATGGAATTAGAAAAGACCCCAAATCACCAAGGACATGATGAAAAAGAAAAACAAAGCTGGGGTTATCACATTGTCTGATTTCAAGCTATATTACAAAGCAGTGATCATCAAGACAGCATGGTACTGGCACAAAAACATGCACATAGACCAATGGAACAGAATAGAGAACCCAGATATGGACCCTCAACTCTGTGGTCAAATAATCTTCAACAAAGCAGGAAAAAAATATGTAATGGAAAAAGACAGTCTCTTCAATAAATGGTGCTGGGGAAATTGGACAGCTATATACAGAAGAATGAACCTTGACCATTCTCTTACACCATAAACAAAGAAAAACTCAAAATGGGTGAAAGACCTCAATGTGAGGCAGGTATCCATCAAAATCCTAGAAGAGAACATAGGCAGTAACCTCTTCAACATTGGCCACAGCAACTTCTTTGAAGACACGTCTTCAAAGGCAAGAGAAACAAAAGCAAAAATGAACATTTGGGACTTCACCAAGATAAAAAGCTTCTGCACAGCAAAGGAAACAGTCAACAAAACAAAAAGGCAACCCACAGAATGGGAGGAGATATTTGCAAATGACATTACAGACAAAGGGCTGATTTCCAAGATCTATAAAGAACTTTTCAAACTCAACACCCAAAAAATAATCAAGTCAAAAAATGGGCAGAAGACATGAACAGACACTTCTCAAAAGAATACATACAAATGGCTAACAGACACATGAAAAAAGTGTTCATCATCATTAGCCATCAAGGAAATTAAAATCAAAACCACATTGAATTACCACCTTACACCAGTTAGAATGGCAAAAATGGACAGGGCAAGAAACAACAAATGTTCGAGAAGTTGTGGACAAAGGGGAACCTTTGATGGGAATGCAAGTTGGTACAGCCAGTTTGGAAAACAATGCAGAGGTTCCTCAAAAAATTAAAAATAGAGCTACCTTATGACCCAGCAATTGCACAATGGGTATTTATCTCAAAGACACAGATGTAGTGAAAAGAAGGGCCATATGCACCACAATATTCATAGCAGCAATGTCCACAATAGCCAAACTGTGTAAAGAGCTGTGATGTCCTTCAATAGACAAATGGATAAAGAAGATGTGGTCCATATATACAATGGAATATTACTCAGCCATCAGAAAGGATGAATACCCACCTTTTGCATCAACATGGATGAGACTGGAGGAGATTATGCTAAGGGAAATAAGTCAAGCAGAGAAAGTCAATTATCATATGGTTTCACTTATTTGTGAATCATAAGGGATAGGACTGAGGACATTAGGAGAAGGAAGGGAAGAATGTAAGGGGGTGGGGAATTGGAGGGGGAGACGAACCATGAGAGACTATGGACTCTGAGAAACAAACTGAGGGTTTTATAGAGGAGGGGGGAGTGTGAATTGGTTAGCCTGGTGATGGGTTTTAAGGAGGGCACATATTGCATGGAGCACTGGGTGTTATATGCAAATAATGAATCATGGAACACTACATGAATAACTAATGATGTACTGTACAGTGACTAACATAACATAATAAAAAAATAAAATAAAATTTAATGTCCTTGCTCAAAACTTTAGTACTTTATCCTTAGATCTCAAATATTAGAACAGTTGCCTGATGATCAAAACTATGTTAAACCAATCATGAAAATTAATAGAAACAACTAAATTGTTTATTGCTTATTAGAATTAATAGAAAAAATTAAATTGTTTATTCTTAGCAGCACATGTCTAGACTTTTTTAGAGCTCTTATTGTGTGTTAAATAGAGTAGATGGGTTGAACAGTGGAATAGACCCATAAGAACAAAAAATTAGTAGCTGGACAATTTAGCCAAACAATTGTCAAATAATGCAGTACAAATGAATAAAGAGTTGGAAGGTAGTTTTAAAAGGTTTAGTTAAACAAATAGAGTCCAGAAGGGCCATCATCCACCTAAAAATAGTTCTAAATAGAGAAATATTTAATTTAATATAATATAGAGAACCATGTACTCAATGAAGAATAGACATTCTTTCAAATGTACATGGAACATTTTTAAAAATAGATCATAAGGAAGTCTCAAAAAATTTTAAGTTATAAAAATTTATAAAGACCATGTTGTCTCACAAAAATGCAATAAAACTAGAAATCAACAAAACTCCCTCAATTTTAGAACATAGGTTTCGAAAATAAATGTATCTACTCCTAAAGATTAATTGATTAAAGAAAAGATAACACAATAAAAGTTATGGGATATTTACAATGAAGTGACAAAGTACTATTGGGGGACGCTTGTGGTAATTCTGAAGGAAGGAAAATAATATACATTTTAAGGAAGGATTGACAGTATTCATAGCTTAAATATTGGTTATAACAGAAGAATGAGTCAAATATAACTAGGATCTGAGAGCTAGATATTTTGAAAAAAGTGGTGGGGATTTTGTTTTAGTGAAGCTGGAAGAAGGAAGCTTGCAAAAAGGAAACTAGATTTTGACAGAAAATGCAGGATCTAATGTATACCTATGATACCTTGGAAGAGGTGATAGTTAATGGTATGTGAATTAGTGACACCCCTGAGACAAAGAATGTAGAGAAGAGCAAAGATCAAAGACTGAACCTTTAGGAATCCCCATATATTGGTGATGGTAGGAGGAAGAGACCTTTAGTTCTAAAGCAAAAATATTTAGATAAGGAAGAAAACCCAAGGTACCAAATATCATTAAATACAAAATATGAGAGAATGTCAAGGAGTGGGAAATAACTAACAATGACAAATGCAGTAGAGATGTTAGTAAGAAATGAAAAAAAAAAGGCAAAAACAACTGGATGAGTAAAACAGTCATGCCAAATGCCAGATAAGTTAAATGGTTTAAGAAATGAATACAGCAAGTTCTTGAGATGTTTATTGGTAAATGTATTTATTGGGGTCACTTCTTTTGATGATAAACCCTATTGTAGAAGGTGGGGTGTTGGATAAACAAGTCAAGAATTATGTTTTGTCCATTAATACTACTTTCTACTTTTTTCTGTCTTGTTAGTGTTTTAAGCCTTGATCACAAAGAGTATGTAGAGCTCATAAAACTTCAGGAGGATTTCTTCTATAAGTTTATATTAGTTACTCTTGGATCTCAAAGCAGATAATTATGTTGTTTCTGATTATAAGTCTCTAATTATAAGTTAGGTTTCTTTGGTAGCCACATTAATTCTGTTGACTGGGCATGAAAACTTCCTTCAGTGGTTTTCAAACAAACAAACAAACTAGTGTGGTTTTTAAAAGTTGCCTGTAGATCAGAATAATTTGACTCTCTTAGAATTGAATAAAGCAAGTGATGCCTGGGCAGTTCCAAATTTATAAACCAGATATTTTTCTGAAATTCATGTGGGATCCACAAGTACATGAAATTTTGTACATTTGTAATAAAAAATGGAGGGGGGACACAATGGGGAACAAACACTAGTAATAAAACAAAAATATTAAGAAATTTGAAAATAAGTATTTTATTAATATTTATTCATATATAAATGCTATTTGTTTTAAAAGTAAAAGGTAGTTATTATGGTAGAATAGGGAAATCTAAAAACATTTTATTTAAATTTTGAAGCATTGTCTGGGTACTTACAAAGGTTCTGGAAGTTCATTTTGCTGTTTTTTATTGCTAATTTCAGTTTGAAACTTGATGTTTTGTTTTTCCTTCAGATGGGAGTATAATTTTTACTATTCTTATTGTTTATAATTACAGTTAGAGTCCTTCTTGAATGATAAATAATAGGTGCACTTATTAAATTCATATCATGTGTCAAGCACTGTACTAGACATTTGATTTTTTATAATTGTCTCATTTAATCCTCACAATGATCCAATGAAGGGAGTCTTAGTTTACTAATTTTACATATGAGGAAACTAAAACTTAAAGACTGGTCAAGCAACTTGTCCAAGGGTACTCAATAATAAAGAGCAGAGCTAACCAAAACCATCTGACACCAAAACCTGTATTCCATTCTCTGCACTAAGCTCTCTCAAAAGAGAATGAAAATAAGGAGAGAGAAAATTTTAGAATGAAAGGAAAAGATTTAAGAATTTTATCTAATTATGTGATAGTTAGAAATTGCCTGAGATAGACTAAGCAAAAGCCCAAGGGGTGTGTGTGTGTGTGTGTGTGTGTGTGTGTGTGTGTGTGTGTGTGTG
>NC_058419.1:58837252-58841337 GCF_002201575.2 Neomonachus schauinslandi
GTGTGTGTGTGTGTGTGTGTGTGTGTGTGTGTGTGTGTGTGTGTGTGTGTGATTGATCCTTCTGAAATGGGAAATTTTTAATCAGATACTTCCGAAGTTGATTCAAGTGTGCTCAAGAATATGGGGATCAGGGTGGCATAGGATATGAAAAACAGAGCAATGTATAGCTTCATAATTTGGTGAGGACCAATACACTCTTTCTGTTAGTTTAAATGCAGTATCTTTCAGAAAAAGTAACTTTATACTTACCAGTCATGAGAATGACACTGATATTATGTTCCTGTAGCTTTTAACTCAGCATGAAGCCTGACATAGAATTTTCTAGTTGTGTAATACCTTTATAAAGGAACTGAGTGCTCCCAGCAGCCATTTCCTATTTAATATCAAAAGATTAATGGGAAACAAGAGAGCAGGTTCAAATAGAATTATACATATTTTACATAGGTAAAACTTGAAATATAAGATGACAAACTTCTGAATCACGGGGTATGTTGTTCTCAGAGCCAAGAATAGACTAAATTAGTAGCTGGAATTTCTTTTTCTCCCTTTCTTTCTTTCTTTTCTTCTTTCTCTCTCTCTCTTTCTCTTTCTTTCTTTCTTTCCTTCTTTCTTTCTTTCTTTCTTTCTTTCTTTCTTTCTTTCTTTCTTTCTTTCTTCTTTCTTTTCTTCTCTCTCTTTATTCTTTCTTTCTTTCTTCTTTTTCTTTCTTTCTTTCAAGAATAAGAAAGTTCTCAGTGTGGATTTGATAGAAGCTCCTTTGATGTGCTTTCTAATGGAGGAAATAATGGCAATTAATAAAAATTGCTCAAAATCATTCTATTTCCTTTTAAAAATTATTTCTCTTATTTGACAACTCTATGTGGACAGGGATCAAAACTAAATTAATATTCAAAGAATATAATATACTATATTGTGTCATATAGGTATTCAGTGTAATTTATGTTTATGAAGTACTTAACAGTGGGTCAAAAATTGCCACCAGTGGCTGATAGTGAAAGACATCACTCGTTCATTTATTTATCAAATCAACAAGATTTAGTTTCTACCATGTATCTACTACTATATGAAGCATTAATGAAAAGATAAGAGTATGAGGCTCTGGGAGAAAAGATGGCATAGGAGTAGGGGACCCTATTCCATCGGGTCCCTGGGATTGAGCTGGATATCTACCAGACCACTCTGAGCACCCACAAAATCAGCCTGAGATGTAATAAGATCTGGATCTCTACAAACAGAATATCGCAGATGGTTGGTTTCGAGGTATGAAGTGGGGAACCGTGATTCCACGGGCAGATATTGGAGGATAAATGGCAGAGGGAGGGAGCCTGGCCATGGGGATCCTACACCACAGGTGAGCAATAGCCTCCCACGCTGGGGATGGGGCAAAGACTCGCGGACCAGTAGTGGCAGGGAAAGGACTTTAAGGCAGCCCCGGATGGAAACCTGGAGCAGTGGGGTCATGCATGCAAACTGGGGGTGGCTGGTGGTTTTAGAAGCACAAAGGGCAGAGACGTGCCCCAACCTGGAAGCAGGACTAGGGGTGCTGTGGAGGGGCGCACAACCCAGGACGCTGCAGTTTATAGCAGCATAAACAGAAATGGAGATAGTTGGCCTGGAGAGCTCACTGAAGAATAGACTGTGATCTCTCTGCTCTGAGGCAGAGGGTTGGAAACAGTCTCTTCTGCTCTGACTCTTGGAAGAGACGCGGAAAGCCACCAGAGAAAGCTGCCAGAGAACAAAAGCCCCCAAAACTGGTTCCCACTGAGCCCAAACCCCACCACAGGGGGACAGGGCAACTCTGCCCAAACAGGGTTGCCTGAGTAACAGTGTGGCAGCCCCCCCCCTGAAGACAGGCTGGGAGACCAAGAGGCCAGGAACCCTAAGGTCCCTAGAAAACACGTGCATCTTGCTTTGGTTCTGGCCAATAAATTGGACTCTATATATTCCCTCAACCACACATCAACAGAATGACAAGGAGGAAGAACCCCCCAAATAGGAAAGACTCAAGAGATTATGACTTATGCAGCAGATTTACAAATGGATGCAGATATAACCAAGATGTCAGAGATGGAATTCAGGCTAGCAATTGTGAAGACAATAGCTAGAATGGATAAATCAATTAATGGCAACATAGAGTCTCTAAGGGCAGAAATGAAAGCTGAATTGGCAGAACTTAAAAATGCTATCAATGAGATCCAATCTAATCTAGATAATCTAACAGCTATGGTAAGTGAGGCAGAAGAATGAGTCAGTGACCTGTAAGACAATTTAATAAATAAAAAGGGAAAAGAGGAGGCCAGGGAAAGACAACTCAGAATCCATGAAAATAGAATCAGAGAAATAAGTGACACCATGAAGTGTTCCAAGTCAAAATTATTGGAATCCCGGAGGGAGTGGAGAGAGAGAGAGGACTAGAAGATATATTTGAGCAAATCGTAGCTGAGACCTTCCCTAATCCGGGAAATGAAACAAACATTCGTGTCCTATAGGCAGAGAGGACCCCTCCCAAGATCAGGGAAAACAGGCCAACACCCCGGCATGTATTAGTAAAAGTCGCAAATCTTAGAACCAAGGAAACCATCTTAAGGACAGTTAGGAGGAAAAGATTCCTTATGTACACAGGGAGGAACAACAGAAAAATGTCAGACCTATCCACAAAGACCTGGCAAGCCAGAAAGACCTGGAAAGACATATTCAGTGTACTAAAAGAGAAGAACAAGCAGTCAAGAATACTTTATCTGGCAAGGCTGTCATTTAGAATGGATGAAGAGATGCAGAGCTTCCAAGAGCGACAGAAACTGAAAGAATATGTGACCACTAACCCGACCCTGCAAGAAATATTAAGGGGGGTTCTATAAAAGGAGAAAGACCCCAAGAGTGATACACAACAGAAATTTACAGGGACAATCTATAAAACAAGGTCTTCACAGGCAACAAGATGACAATTAATTCATATCTTTCAATAATCACTCTCAACGTGACCAGCCTAAATGCTCCCATAAAATGGCACAGGGTTGCAGATTGGATAAATAGACAGGACCCAACCATATGCTGTCTACAAGAGACTCATTTTGAACCTAAAGATACATCCAGACTGAAAGTGAAGGGATAGAGATCCATCTTCCATGCCAGCGGACCACAAAAGAAACCTTGGGTAGCAATTCTTATATCAGACAAATTAAAGTTTAAGCTAAAGTCTGTAGTTAGAGACACAAAAGGACACTATATCATTCTTAAAGTGTCTCTCCAACAAGAATATCTAACAATTATAAATATCTATACCCCCAACATGGGAGTAGTCATCTACATAAGCCAACTGTTAACCAAAATAAAGAGTCATATTGATAACAATACGTTAACTGTAGGAGACCTCAATACTCCACTCTCAGCAATGGACAGATCATCTAAGCAGAAAATCAACAAAGAAACAAGAGCTTTGAATGATACACTGGACCAGATGGACCTCATAGATATTTACAGAACATTCCAGCCTAAAACAACAGAATACATTTTCTTCTTGAGCACAGATGGAACTTTCTCCAGAATAGACCACATCCTGAGTCACAAATCAGGTCTCAATTGATACCAAAAGATTGAGATTATTCCCTGCATATTCTCAGACCACAGTACTTTAAAACTGGAACTCAATCACAAGAAAAAATTTGGCAGAAATTCAAACACTTGGAAGCTAAACACCACTCTGCTCAAGAATGTTGGAGTCAAACAGGAAATCAAAGAAGAACTTAAACAATCCATGGAAATCAATGAGAATGAAAACACACCGGTCCAAAACCTATGGGATACTGCAAAGGAGGTCCTAAGGGGGAAATACAGAGCCATCCAACCTCACTCAAAAAAAAAGAAAAATCCCAAATTCACCGGCTAACTCTACACCTTAAAGAACTAGAGAAAAAGCAACAAACGATGCCTAAGCCATGCATTAGAAGAGCAATAATTAAGATTAGAGCAGAGATCAATGAATTAGATACCAGAAACACTGTAGATCAATCAATGAAACTAGAAGTTGGTCCTTTGAAAGAATTAATCAGATCGATAAACCACTGGCCAGACTTATCCAAAAGAAA
>NC_058419.1:58841737-58855311 GCF_002201575.2 Neomonachus schauinslandi
AAAAGAAAAGAGAAAGGACCCAAATTAATAAAATTATGAATGAAAGGGGAGAGATCACGACTAACACCAAGGAAATAGAAACAAATATTAGAAATTATTATCAACAACTATGTGCCAATAAACTGAGCAATCTGGATGAAATGAAGGCCTTCCTGGAAACCTATAAGCTGCCAAGACTGAAACGGGAAGAAACTGACAACCTGAATAGGCCAATAACCAGTAACGAGATTGAGGGAGTGATCAAAAACCTTCCAAAAAACAAGATTCCAGGGCCTGATGGATTCCCTGGGGAATTCTACCAAACATTCAAAGAAGAAATAATACCTGTTCTACTGAAGCTGTTTAAAAAAATAGAAAAAGGAGGGGCGCCTGGGTGGCTCAGTTGGTTAAGCGACTGCCTTCGGCTCAGGTCATGATCCTGGAGTCCCGGGATCGAGTCCCGCATCGGGCTCCCTGCTCGGCAGGGAGCCTGCTTCTCCCTCTGACCCTGCCCCCTCTCATGTGCTCTCTGTCTCTCTCATTCTCTCTGTCTCAAATAAATAAATAAAATCTTTAAAAAAAAAAAAATAGAAAAAGGAAAACTTCCAATCCCATTCTATGAGGTCAGCATTACCTTAATCCCCAAACCAGGCAAAGACCCCATCAAAAAGGAGAATTTCAGACCGATATCCCTGATGAATATGGATTCCAAAATCCTCAACAAAATCCTAGCTAATAGGATCCAACAATACATTAAAAGGATCATCCACCATGACCAAGTGGATTTATCCCCAGGATGCAAGGTTGGTTCAACATTAGCAAATCAATCAATGTGATAGAACATATTAATAAGAGGAGAGAGAAGAAGCATATGGCCCTCTCAATTGATGCAGAAAAAGCACTTGACAAAATACAGCATCCTTTCCTGATTAAAACTCTTCAGAGTATAGGGAGAGAGGGAACATTCTTCAAGTTCATAAAATCCATCTATGAAAACCCACAGTGAATCAAATCAAAACCACATTGAGATACCACCTTACACTAGTTAGAATGGCAAAAATGGACAGGGAAAGAAACAACAAATGTTGGAGAGGTTGTGGAGAAAGGGGAACCCTGTTACACTGTTGGTGGGAATGCAAGTTGGTACAGCCACTTTGGAAAACAGTGTGGAGGTTCCTCAAAAATTTAAAAATAGAGCTACCCTATGACCCAGCAGTTGCACTCCTGGGTATTTACCCTAAAGACACAGATGTAGTGAAAAGAAGGGCCATATGCACCCCAATGTTCATAGCAGCATTGTCCACAATAGCCAAACTGTGGAAAGAGCCGAGATGCCCTTCAACAGATGAATGGATAAAGAAGATGTGGTCCATATATACAATGGAATATTCCTCAGCCATCAGAAGGATGAATACCCAACTTTTACATCAACATGGATGGGACTGGAGGAGATTATGCTAAGTGAAATAAGTCAAGCAGAGATAGTCAATTATCATATGGTTTCACTGATTTGTGGAACATAAGGAATAACATGAGAGACATTAGGAGGAGGAAGGGAAAAATCAAGGGGCAGGGGGATTGGAGGGAGAGATGAACCATGAGAGACTATGGACTCTGAGAAACAAACAGGGTTTTAGAGGGGAGGGGCGTGGGGGATTGTTTAGCCCGGTGATAGGTATTAAAGAGGGCACGTACTGTATGGAGCACTGGGTGTTATATGAAAACAATGGATCGTGGATCACCACATCAAACACTAGTGATGTGTTGTATGGTGACTAACATAAATAGCTCTACTCAGAGAAAACCTTCATTAAACTACTTCAGATGAAAAGTTCTCTTGTACTGAGGAAGAATAAACTAGAAAAATCTTTCTTTTTTTTAAATCATCTACACTTTTATTTAAACTACTATACTATAGTTCTTTATAACCAATGTTTGGATGGGGTCATGGTGGGAAAATGAAATATTTTTATGTGTTTGAAGTACCTTTTTTTTTTCACAGATCCAAGCAAATGAGAAATAATAAGAGAGTGAAACAATCTTTCTGAATCTTTGACACAAAATCATAGCATTTTAGAGCTAGTAAGAAAATTATATCAAGTTCATCTAGTTAAACCTGAGCATTTGGTTGTTACTCCTTCTGGAATTCTATTGCAAACTTGGCATCAAATCCAGTAAATGACTAGAAAATCTTAACTTTTTAATCTCCTTTACCAGTTTGATAATTGAAAATTTTTAATTTGAAGTTATATATGGAGTGAGGAAGATGGCAGAATAGGAAGATACAGAGCTCACCTCTTCCTGTGGACAAACCAAGACAAACATTGTGCAATGCAACTCAGGAACCAAACCTATCATGCTGGTGACCCACAAGTGGGAAGGATATCACAGGCATGGAGGCATTCCCTGAGAAATGAAGGGATCAAGACCCAAGTCAGACACCCCCAACCCTGGGGACCTGTACCAGGAAGATGAGCCCCCATATCTGACATTGAAAATTGTCAGGGCTTAGCTCTGGGAGATTTGAAAATCAGTGAGGCTTAACTCTGGGAGAGCCAGAGGGCTATAGGGAACAGTCTCTCTTCTACAAGGGCCAGCACACTATATCACTTGACCTGAGACCCAGTACAAAAGCAGCTGTTTGAAAATTGCATAAAGTATACAAGAATGAGATTTATTGACTAATTTTAGCACATGTGGTAGAGGGGCAAGGATCTGCAGGAGCTTTATTTGAGAATAGCATTGCTGGTGGGTGCCATTTTTCTTATTCTTCTTTGGCCTAGCTTGCTGGACACATGGGGAACCAGTTCTGAAATTCTCCATCTAACTTTCTAGCACAGCTTGCACTGCCCAGTTGTTCCCTTGTGGACCTGCCCTACCCACCCCACCCACCCCAGCAGGCATACCTCCAAAACAGCTCCTATTATACCATACCTGGCAAGCAGCCTCAGTTGGGACTGGTATTTGCCCAGAGTGATTACCACCCTGTCACACTGAGCAGGCAACCCAAGACAGAAATGTCACCCCTCCATAGTGACTTCTGCCCTATGGAGGGTGGGGGTAGCTAGCCCCACTGACCAGCATGCACACAGTAGCTACAGCCAGGTCTCTCACTCAGCTGTGCTGGGTGCTAGCTCCAGCCATCAGTGTGTTGGCAGTGGCTAGAATTGGATCTTTTGATTAATCATGCCAAGGGGAAAGTCCTGCCTACCAGTGCATCCACAGCAGTAGATGTGTGTTATTGTAGACAGCTGGGCTAAGGGCTGGCCCTTTCCACCAGCACACCCACAGTGGATGGAGGAGGACCTCTCACCCATGTATGTCAGGGGTAGGCTCTGCTCACCAATGTATCCATAACAGTAATGGCAGGTCTTTGCAGATAACTTGGCCAAAGGCTAGTGTCACCACCAGAATGCCCATAGCAGTCATTGACTAGCCACAATAGGAGAGTGCATGCAACCCACACAGAAGGCAAGTCTGGAGTGCCTGGTGCTAGTGAGCACAGGGGACTGCACTAGTGGGCAGCACAGGACATCCTTCTATATAAGGTCACTACTTTTAAGACAAGGAGATGATGTAGCTGACCTACCTAATACATACTAAAAAATCCAGAGATTCCAAAATAAGGAAGAAGAGGAATATGATCCAAATGAAAGAAAAAGACAAGCACACACTGCCCTCCCCGTCAAAGAAACTAAATAAAATGAAGATCTGCAATATACCTAAAAAAGAGTTCAAAGTAATGGTCACAAAGATACTCACTGGACTTGAGAGAAAGGTGGATTATCTCAATGAGAACTTCAGAAAGAGAAATAAAATAAAAAAAAAAAAAGAACCAGTCAAGGCAGAAGTATACAATAATTGAAATTTAAATATATACTAGAGGAAATCAACAGCAGATTAGAGGATGCAGAAGAATAAATCAGCAATCTGGAAGACAGGGTAGAAGAAAGTAAAAGTAAAAATTTTAAGATTTTAGAAAATGAAGATTCTAAAACAATGTCAAGTGTAATAACAGTCACATTATAGAAGCCACAGAAAAAGAAGAAAGATAAAAGGGGACAGAAGAATTATTTGAAGAAATAATAGCTAAAAACTTCCATAATATGGGGAAAGAAATAGACATCCAATTCAGGAAGCACAGACAGACCCAAACAAGATAAACCCAAGAAGGTCCACATGGAAACACATAATAAATTGCAAATAAGAATTAAAATGGCAAAAATTAAAGATAAAGGCAGAATCTTAAAAGTAGCAAGAGAAAAGCAAACAGTTACATACAAGGAAAATGCCATAATTGGCAGAACTGATTTTCTGATTTTTTTTTTTTAAACTTTTTTTTTTTTAAGATTTTTTTTTTTATTTATTTGAGAGAGAGAATGAGAGAGAGAGCATGAGAGGGGGGAGGGTCAGAGGGAGAAGCAGACTCCCCGCTGAGCAGGGAGCCCGATGGGGGACTCGATCCCGGGACTCCAGGATCATGACCTGAGCCGAAGGCAGTCGCCCAACCAACCGAGCCACCCAGGCGCCCTGATTTTCTGATTTTTAGCAGAAACTTTGCAGGCAAGAAGAATGTGGCATGATATATTCAAAGTGCTAAAGGGAGAAAACCTACAACCAACACTACTTTACCTGGCAGGGTCAATTTCAGAACTGAAGAAAATACAGTTTCCCAGAGAAACAAAAATTAAAAGAGTTCATCACAACTAAACTGGTCTTACAAAAAAATGTTAAAGAGACCTCTTTAAATGGAAGGAAAAGGCCATAACTAGAAGTAAGGAAAATATGAAAGAAAAAAAAAAAACTTTACTTGTGAAAGCCAGCATGAAGGTAGTAGATCAATCACATATAAAGCTATTATGAAGATTGAAAGACAAAAGCAGTAAAATTAATTATATTAAAATTATTTAAGGGACACACAAAATAAAAAAAGATATAAAATATGACATCAAATACATAAAATGTGGAAGGGAAAGTAAAAAATATATTACTTTTAAAATTCTTTTGAACTTAAGCAACCATTAACACAGGCTGCTATATACAGAGAATGTTAAAAATAAGCATCATGGTAATAACAAATTAAAAACCTATAATAGACACACATAAAAAAATAAAAAAGGAATATAACCATGACACTAAAGAAAGTTATCAAATTACAAGGGAATAAAGCAAGAGAAAGGAAAGAGAACTACCAAAAAAACCCCCAAACCCCCCCAAAAAAACAAATAAAAAACAACAAAATGGCAATAAGTACATACATATCAATACTCATTTTAAACGTAAATGAACTAAATGTTCCAATTAAAAAGCGTAGGGTGGGGGCCCCTGGATGGCTCAGTCGGTTAAGCATCTGCTTTTGCCTCAGGTCATGATCCCAGGGTCCTGGGATATTGTGCTCTTATTTATCTCTTACAGTCTTTGTATTAAAATCTAATGTGTCCAGTATCAGTATTGCTATTCCGGCTTTCTTTTGACATCCATTTGCATCACATAATGTTTCTCCATCCAGTCACTTTCAATCTGCAGGTGACTTTAGGTCTAAAATGAGTCCTTTGTAAACAACATATAAATGGATCTTTTTTTAAAATTTCTTCTGATACATTTTGTTTTTTTGATTGAAGCACTTAGTACATTTACAAAGATAGATATGTACTTATTGCAATTTTCTTACTGTTTTGACTTTGTTTCTGGAAATTTACTCTGATCCCTTCTTGTCTTCATTATTTTTTATCTCTCCTTTCCCCTTAAATATTTCTTTTAGAACTGGTTAAGTAGTCATAAACTCCTTTAGTTCTTGTTTGTCTGGGAAACTCATTATCTCTCCTTCTATTCTGAATGATAGCCTTGCTGGATAGAGTATTCCTGGCTGCAGATTTTCCCCACTCAGCACTTTGAATATATCATGCCACTACCTTCTGGCTTGCAAAGTTTCTGTTGTGAAATATCCAGCTAGCCTTATGGGTCTTCTTTTGTAAGTTAAGGATTTTTTTGTTTTGTTACTTTTAAGATTTTTTTATCATTATATTTTGTAAATTTAATTGAAATATGTCTTGGTTTTGGCCTGCTTTTCTTGATTTTGGGGGAAGTTTGCTGTACCTCCTGGATCTGGATGTCCATTTCCTTCCCTAATTTAGGGAAATTTTCAGCCATATATCTTCAAATATTTTTTCCCCCAGTTTCTCTCTGTGCTTCTTCTGTGATACCTATAATATTAATGTCATTACATTTGATGGAGTCACTGAGTTTTCTAAGTCTATTCTCGTATTCCATAATTCTTTCTCTCTTTTGACAGCTTCATTATTTTCCATTATTTTGTCTCCCATATCACTAACTCAGCCTACTGTTCATTGCGTCAAGCCTGTTTCCAAACTTGCTTATTTAATTTTCATCTGTGATTCATTCTTTTATACCTATTTTATCTCTGTGGTAAGGGTCTCATTCATGTCTTCAATTCTTTTCTCAACCCCAGGGAGTATCTTGATGATCATTGGTTTAAATTCTCTTTCAGGCATATTACTTATATCTGTTTCTCTTAGCTCTCTGGCTGTGGCCTTATTTTGTTCTTTATTTGGGATGGATTCCTCCATCTTGGCATTTTGTCTGAGTCTCTGCCTTCTTCTCTGTGTTAGAAAAGGCAGTTATGCCTCCTGCTCCTGAAAGTAATGGCCTTATGAAGAAGTCATGTACTGTCCAAGACCTGGTGCATCAGAGAGTGTCTCTGGTGTGTGCTGTGTGCACTCTGCTGTTGTGTTTTGTTTGCTCTATCCTTCAGGAGAGTTTTCTGCAGAGGCTCTCCTTGGCTGCTGTGGGCAGAGGTTGGTCCATGGTCTGAATGTGGCAAGTTTTAATTAGGTGTGCTCTGGTCCACTTTTGAAATGAGACATGATACTATTTCCACTAGAACTGAAGCCCTGCAAAACTCTCTGGTTGGAAGACCTGGTGTATGTGGTGACTTGTTCTGGTCTTCTGGTTGATTGTCTTTCTGTTCTGGGACTAAGGCAAACTTAACTGAGAAGGGTAGTCCTACCAGAGTACAGGGGTGTGGGGCTTGGTATAAGAAAGTTAAGCAGCCTGTGTCCAAGCTGTGCTGCTTTCCACAGGTGGCTCTGTGTTTGTGCTGAGAGACAGTGGAGGGAAATGGCACTAGCCAGATCCTTTGTTTCTGGAGATGCATCTCTGTGAATGCTGCCTCCATGGAAGGGCTCTGAAAAGTGAATAATCTGCTTCTTGTGTGCCCCAGGCACTTTACAAATTGTTTTCCAAGCTGTATGCTCCTTTTTTTGTTTTGTTTTGTTTTATTTTGTTTTCCAGCTTTATCTCCAGGAGGAGCACAGTGCCCTCTGGGCTCTATCCCAGCCAAACCCACTGACCTTTAAAACTCAAAGCTTTAAACCCCACTGGTTGCAAGAACTCACAAAATTCAGCCCTTCTCATTTTCCAGCCAATGGCTTTGAAGATATGTTCTCCTTATGCATTCCCCTGTGTTTTCTACTCTCTCTCACCCTTCTCTGTGACCACAGCTCCTTCCCCTCTGTAGCACTTGTGACCCATTTCTTTCCTAAAACATAACTCCATGATTGCTAAATTCTTCAGTGTGGCTTCTTCTATCCCTTTAGTTGTGGACTTGATTCTGTCAGTCTTTAGGTTGATTTCTGGGATGCTTCTAGGATGATTCAATAGTTATCTAGTTGTGTTCATTGCATGAGATGAGCCAAGTGTCTCCTACCCCCCATCTTCCCTCTCCTCAGATTTAATTTTCTTATATCATATTTCATTTGGATATCACCAAGTAGACTTACCATAATGTTTTTACTAATCACTTGTTTTATTTTTAGTTTATAATTATACTTGTTCAACTACTGAGAAATGAATGGTTTCTTGAATTGAGACCTAAGCTAGATGCCCAATTTAGAAGGACTGTGAATATGGTCAATCTTTTGGGTATAACCTCATTTAATTACTTTCCTGATTGGGTATGGTCCATTATGTCAATAGATAATTTGTTCCCCAAATTAGTCATATATCCATGGATGAATTAGAAAAATTATCCTACTATTTGTATATTCTGTCAAATTTCAATTATACATAGTTTTATTCTGAATTATCTGTGGTTAATTTATACTGTCTAAAACCAAAATATCAGAAAATATGTCTTTTATATGCATGAGAGCTATATAAAGATGTAACATTTTCCATTGTCTCAGGCAAAGTACAATGTTTTGTGTTTAGATAATAAGATATTAAGCATTCCTTTCCTTAGGAAAAGCATATACTAAAATTATTAGTGACTTAGTGTTTGATGAAAATTTCTGTGCTTATAGAAATGTGTCTCACCTACAAAGTACATGCTAAAATTATATTTTAAAATATGAAAACTGCTTTCACAAGAGAAATTAATTGCCAAGGTATTGATTTTGTGAAGTTGCCATTTATAGGTGACAAAGAATGTCTAAATATTTATAAATTGTAACGGAAATCTTAAGGCTATAGTATTGTTAGCTTTTAAAGACAATTGTGGCTGTTGTTAGAGAAACCCACAGTAAACATCATATTCAGTTTTAAAATCTGGATTTGTTTCCTTTAAGATGAAGAACAAGACAAGGGTGCTCACTCTTGTCACTTCTATTCAACATAGTACAGGACGTTCTAGCCAGAGCAATTAGGCAGAAAAAAAATAAATTAAAAACATTAAATCAGAAAGGAAGAAGATAAATTGTCTCCACAGATGACATGAAATTTTATTTAAAAAAACCCTAAAGATTCTACCAAAAAGTGTTAGAGATAATAAAAAGATTAAGTAAAGTTGTAGGATACAAAATCAACATGTAAAAATTAATGATGCTTTTATACACTAACAACAAAGTATCTGAAAGATAAATTAAGAAAGCAAGACTATGTAGAGGGAAGATGGCAGAGTTAGGAGGACCCTAAGCTCACCTTATTTCATGTTTACAATTGGATATCATCCACATCCAAGTCAATAAACCAGAGAGAAACACAAAGATTGTCAGGACTAACACCACAACTAAATATAGAGAAGAAGCTGCATCAGAAAGTTTAGGAAGGTCATAAAGGTAGAGGGTGGCTGCCAACAGGAGGGATGGAGCTGCACAGGTAGAAAGGACAGAGAAATGGGCCCTTGCACCAGGACACTCACAGGGGGAAGACTAATCCCTACAACACTTGGCTTTTAAAAAAAAAAAAGAGGGCCTGAATTTCATGAGTTTGTAAAACCAAGTGGGACATGGAGCCTAGAGCTTTAAAATTCAGCTCACTCAGCACTGGATGAACTGGGAGGACAAATGACACCTGGACCACTGCCCTTAAAGAGGCAGCAGCCTGTGAGGGGAGGCAACATAAAAAATAGCAGTTTACACAATGCCAGGGGTAAACAGGAGACTGATCTGTTCATATGGCTTTCAGAGCATGTTAAGGGAATTCTTTGAAAATGAGGGGGCTGGCATGCACCATTTCCCTCTCCCACCCCCAGCATAAACACAGGTGGAGACACCTGCAGGAGGCAGAGCTGCACAAATACTTGTAGTCTACACCAAGTGCTCATGGCAAATCTTGTCAAAGCTGTCTATGTGCCCAGCCCAGCCTCCAGATGCACAACTGTGGTTGCATGCACCACCCAGTTGGAGCACAGTACTTAGCCACACTTACTCCCACACACTATCTCACACCAAGTCCAAATGCTGGGTACCTAGCTGCCACCATTCACCCATGCCCCAGGCTGCCCTGGCACACATCCCCCAGATGCTACAGAGTTTCAGAGGATCAGGCATAAGACTAGTGGCACAGTGCAAATTTTACTTTCACACTACCACCCTGATCCTATGTTCTAGGGTGGGCATGCCCCCTCAGAGCTGGCCTGGGTGGGTCCCACTAACACCACAGAGAGCAACCATGGCCCATAACAGGTCGGCACTCAGTGCAGATGACTGTACTGAAAGGACAAGTGGCTCAGGCACAAAAGCAGAGTATAAGCAACTCACATAGGATACTCTTCTGAAGTGCCATGTTCTGGTAAACAGAGTATACCACACTGCAGGGTATTCCATGACCTCCTCTTCATAACATCACTACTTTCAAGAGTATAAGACATGACTTACTTTCTAATACACAGAAAGAGACACAAAGAGGCAGACATAAGGAGGAGACAAGAGAAATTTATACCAAATGAAAGATAAGGCAAACCTATGGCCAGAGATCAAAGTGAAACAGATATAAGTAACAAGCTTCATGGAGAATTTAAAGCAATAATCATGAGGACACTCACTGGATTTGATGAAAGAGTGGAAGACATGAGTGAGGCTCTTAATATAGATATAAAGAATAACATAGCAGAGAGAAAAATCTCAAAATACAAAATGAGAAACTTGCTAGGTGGCATCAATAGCAGGATGGAAGAAGCAGAGGAACAAATTAGTGACCTAGAAGACAAAGTAATGGACAATAACCAACGAAAGATAGAAAAATGAATTATGCAAAGCAAGAATAGACTAAGAGACATCAGTGACCTTATCAAATATAATAACTTCCATAGTATAGAAGTCCAAAAAGAAAAGAGAGAGAAGGGAGTAGGGAATTTATTTGAAGAAATAATTGTTGAAGACCTCCCTAATCTGGGGAAAGAAACAGATATCCAGATGCAGGATGCAGAGAAAAAGCCCATCAAAATCAACCAAAGTAGACCCATGCCAGGATATATTATAATTTAATTTGCAAAATATAGTGATAAAGAAAAAAATCTTAAAAGCAACAAGACAAAGGAAGTCAGTAACTTACAAGGAAAATCCATAAGATTGGCAGGAGATTTTTCAACAGAAACTTTGCAAGCCAGAAGAGAGTGGCATGATATATTCAAGGTGCAGAACGGGAAATATCTGAAGCCAAGAATAGTCTCTAGAGCAAGGCTATTATTCAGAATAGAAGTAGAGATAAAGAGATTCCTAGACAGGGCACCTGGGTGGCTCATTTGGTTAAGCGACTGGCTTCGGCTCAGGTCGTGATCCTGGAGTCCCGAGATCGAGTCCCGCATCGGGCTTCCTGCTCAGTGGGGGGGTCTGCTTCTCCCTCTGACCCTCTTCCCTCTCATGCTCTCTGTCTCTCATTCTCTCTCTCTCAAATAAATAAATAAAATCTTTAAAAAAAAAAAAAGATTCCTAGACAAACAAAAATTAAAGGAGTTCATGAACACTAAACCAGCCCTGGAAGAAATATTAAAGGGGACACTGTGAGTGGAAAGGAGAGACTAAAAGAGACAGTATAAAGATAGTAAACACAAAAGCAGTGAAAATGAATACTTATGTAAAAAATCAGTCAAGGAACTCACAAAAAATGATATAAAATATAATAACATATACCTAAAATATGGGGAGGAGAGGAGAAAAGAATGGATTCAAACTTAAATGACAATCAACTTAATATAGACAGAAGAGTTTATATACACACCTAATGGTAACTGTATATCAAAAATTAATAAACATGCAAAGAATAAAAAGAAATCCAAATACATCACTAAAGAAAATCAGCAAAACTTGAAAGAGAAATATAAGAAATGATCAGACAAAATCTTCAGAAAGAAAACACAAAACAAGTAATAAAGTAGGAATAAATACATATCTATCAGTAATTACTTTGAAAGTAAATGGACTTAACTCCTCAATCAAAGACATAGGGTGACCGAATGTTTATGAAAACAAGACCTATCTGTATGCTGCCTAAAAGAACTCATTTTTGACCTAAAGACACCTGCAGAATGAAAGAGAGGGGATGGAGAAATATCTCTCACAGAAATGTATGTTAAATGGAAACTGAAGTAACAATACTTACATCAGAGAACCTAGACTTACCAAAGACTGTAACAAGAGACAAAGAGGGATACTATATAATAATAAAGGGGACAATACAACAAGAAAATTTAACAATTGTAAATATCTATGCACCTATCATGGGAGCACCTAAATATATATAACAAATAATTACTAACATAAGAAAGTGATTGCTAGTAATATAAGAGTAGTTGGGGACTATAACAAACCACTTACATCAACAGACCAATCGTCTAAACACAAAATCAACAAGGAAACAATGGCTTTAATGACACACTGAACCAGATGCATTTAACAGATATATTCAGAACATTCCATCCTAAAAGAGCAGAATACACATTCTTTTCAAGTGTATATGGAACATTCTCCAGAATAGATCACATACTAGGTTACAAATCAGGCCTCAACAAGTACAAAAAGATAGAGAGCATGCCATGCATCTTTTCTGACTATAATCCTATGAAACTTGAAGTCAACTGCAAGAAAAAAAAAATTGGAACAACCAAAAAGACATGGAGTTTAAACAATGTGCTACTAAACAATGATTGGGTCAACCATGAAATCAAAGAAGAAATAAAAAAAAAAATACATGGCAACAAATAAAAATGAAAACAATGGCCCCAAACCTGTGAGATGTAGCAAAAGCAATTCTCAGAGGGAAATTTATGGCAATACAGGCATACCACAAGAAGCAAGAAAAATCTCAAATAAACAATGTAACCTTACACCTAAGAGTTAAAAAAGAACAACAGGGTCCAGGGAA
This sequence comes from Neomonachus schauinslandi, assembly GCF_002201575.2. NCBI lineage: Eukaryota > Metazoa > Chordata > Mammalia > Carnivora > Phocidae > Neomonachus > Neomonachus schauinslandi. Next base: position 58,854,317 of record NC_058419.1, read on the forward strand.
GGGACTAGGCAGCTGCAGTCGCCCCAACTCAGGTGTGTTGGACAGTGCTCGCTTGCCTTCCCCCTCACCTCAACCTCTGAACAGTTTAGGTAAGGTTTCTTTCTGCCCTCGCAAGGACAAAGCATGTTAGGCTTAGAGCTGCTTCTGCTAGGTGCAGGAGTTCTTCCGTGAGAACAAATAGATGGGGGGGGGGGGGGGGCAACAGGTGGTGATTGTGCCGGAAAATCTTGGTCTAAAAATAATGTGAGTTTAAGGTTAAGGGGGGGCGTTGTAAGCAAAATCAGCGATTATTTTAAAAAGAACATACGTATTTTTATTAACTTGTAGTTAAATATAGATTATTACAACCAGGTCAACATCATAAGCCTAAATCTATATAGAGAGCTAACTCAGGCATTGTCTTGTTTTTCTGTAGACTGGATAAGACAAACCTTTCCTGTTTTGTCAGTCCCTAGTTTCTTAGTTTAGAATAAATTAGACCAAAAGAAGAAACTTGTCTTTGTATACCCGCAGAATTAAGTTATTGCTGTTGAAACCTGGCCTTTCATTTCGCTAGTCTTAGAAGAGTCCAGATGCTTGGTAGATGTTCAGTAAGTGATTTTTAAACTGAATTTGTTCATTTAGAATCCTCATTAACCTTTCTAGGAAGGCTTCTTTGAATAAATAATGGAATCTTGGAGGAAAAGTGGTTTGTTTTTTAAAAAGCTAGGGAACTCCTCTATTGAAAATAGTTTGAAAACTTGATGGAGGACTAAAGTTTCCATCATGAGAAATGGCAGCAAAGTACCACTGAATGCATTTATAGTCAGTGGTCCATTTTGGGAGGCCGGTGGTATCTGACAAATGTTAGAGCAGATGGGGAGGGAAATTATGGGGAATTGTAATATCTCTTTATGTCGTTTCTCTTCTGGGTCATGGTAAAACAATAAATTATCACCTCTAGGTCGCAAAAAAAAAAAAAAAAAAAAAAAAAAAAAAAAAAAAAAAAAAAAAAA